>NW_024344378.1:25901970-26161129 GCF_902729225.1 Pteropus medius | reverse complement strand
ATAGATAGATAGATAGATAGATAGATAGATGATAGATGAATATATATATATATTCGTCTAAAATTTATCCCAAGCCAAGTGGAGAGTCCCTAGATGATAAGATGCTACATGTAGAGAGAGGGGCTGGGAGAGAACAAAGAGCACAGAGGTGGCAGACATGTGAGTGATAGAGCCATCCTGGAAATGAATCCTCCAGCCCCAGCCCATCCCAGCTAATGCCATGTGGATCAGAGACAAATTACCTGGCTGAGCCATTCCTGACACAAAATTGCCAACAAAACAAAAATAGCTTGCTATGTAGCAATAAATGAGACACACAGTGACAGCTATTAGTCACTGGCATGAGACAGCTTAGGAGGTGAACTTCAGGTATTTCTGGTTCAATTGTTAACGCCCTCCCTATGGTGAAGGAGGAATGAGGGTCTTTCAGCCTAAGGCCAGTACACTTTGGAGCTGTCCAGCTTCTCTTGCTCTGATGCCCTATCCACCAGACAACTCTCTGAAGCCCTGCAGAGACCACCCTAATGGAGATGCTGCCTGCATCTTGGGTGTCCCATCTGGTCTTGATGACAACCATGGTAAACTAATAAAATGATCTCTGTCTTTCCCTGCAACTTGATCACTAGGCAAAAATGTGCCAATTATAAGGCCACAGTATGCTGGTCTGTCCATATGAGAACTGTAGTGCTGACCAAAACTTAATAAACGAACATTCTGGAATCTGCCTTCTTTTCATGGGAGCTTTTCAGTTAGTTGATCTTCAATGGACAGAGAGCATGTGTTTGAGTCTTTAGAGCAAAAGAAGAATAATTTCAACTGTTTTTTGTTTAGATGACACATCTATGAACCAATTCCAGATGTATTTGTCTTCTATTGATTTCTACACTTTATTCTCCCCATTTAGCAGATAAGAACATGGAGGTTACGTGCCTTAAGTGCTCTCCTCTCCTCTATCTGCCTATTCTATTTGTTCATTCCTCAAGACTGTGACATCTACCGCATTTCTATAATTTTAAATTTGAGGCCATTCTTATTGTTTTAATTATATACTGGTGGGTATATAACAGTAGTATCTCATTATAGTGATGTAATTCTTAACAAAAGTTGCTAAGGTTACAACTACTGTGCTATTCCAGCCTTAGTCTGCTGCAAAAGTAGGTCAGTAAGTGGCAAAGGTTTGATGGCTTTGGCTGAATACTCAAGCAACCCCACTGTATTATCATTATTATTTGGATGGTGATCATTTAAATAAACCGTGATGATTTCCTCACTTACATAAAGAAATCTATTCATATACATGTAATTAAAATTTTGTAGTTATATTATCAAATGAAAAAAATAGTATTTAGAGCAAATAGTACATTTATTCCACAAATAAATGAGGTGTGACTCCCCAGTACACTACAGCAACAAATGAGACAAGATTTGGCTCCTGCTCTCATGGAGCTTGAAGTCTACCTTTATGAGAAACCACTTTCTCCTAGTTAATACAGCTGTTAATTTATCTATTCGACGCAGATTTCTGAGGTTTCAAAGCTTTGCTGTACCCTGTTTTTTTACCAGCAGCTGCTGGTTCTAGTTTGGTTGTTCATACCAGTATAATTATTTTTCAACTAATGGTCTTCTATCTCCTTCTTAAAGAAATTAATCAAAAACATGAACTTTCTGACCATCTCGCTAATCAGATCAACATCCCTCTTCTTCTGAGGTATTAATAATGGTTATTTCTTTTCAAAACTTCTCACCCAACTACCCCTAATAGCTCCCTCAAAGTTTTTTAAATTGTGGTTTAAAAAATAACATAAAATTTACCATCTTAATCCCAAAATAAGTTCTTAATGTCCTAAACTGACTTTTTTTTTTAAGTTTTCCTTCCTTCACACATTACTCAATAGTGCTACCGTTACCATTTTTACCAAATACAATTTAAACAACAATTTTACAGTTCCTCTGAGGAATCTCTAGGATGATTTTTAATCCAGTAGTTCAACTTGATTGTGAGTTAAAGTGGATTTTATAGGCTTTCCCAAGGCCTAACAATTACTTTATGAAAGCACTAGGACTAGACCCTAGCTGACGGGTCTCTTTTGCAACTTCAATAGATATAGGGTGGCTCATGGGGACATTTAGACACCCAGTGGCTCACAGGAATCCTCTGCAGTCCAAGAAGTACTGAGCTGTCACAAGGTAGAAGGATGAAGCTCTGGTGACAAGGACCAACTTTTTTAAAGTGTTATTTGCCTAAAGCCCCAGTAAGAGGAGCTGTACTGAGTTTGGCCTGAAACTCCAGGCCCTCACTTTGATGAAAATTAGTATTTCTGGCACTGTTTACCACCTGCAGTTATTTCATGTCTGGACCTGGAAACTCATTTAAAAATTAAATTTGGTCTTTATCAAAGTAATCCATGGTTCTATTTGTAAAAGCTACATCTCCAAATCTCACTCTCCTAAGGTAGATCCTCAACAGTTTTAGCTACTTCCCTTGGTATCTACCTCCACATTTCTAAATAATATACAGCCATTTCTTGCTTCATTTTTTCCCACCATTATCTATTGACTTCTCACTTTGCTGTATAGGAATTAGCTCTCTCAAAAGAGTAATGCCTATTTTCCCTTCTGCTCATCCCCAGCATATAGTTATATCACATGATTATGACCACATAAGTTTACTGTTGAACCACATCTTGTTTTTTCTATGACCCCTTTACTTTTTGCTGTAGTTCATAATTGACTCTTTTTTTCCCCCCATGTGCCTGACCCTGTAAGAACTTATTTAAAAATTTCCCCAGATCCTATACTACCTGCCACATGCCTATCAGTAATACTTTCCATTCTTTCAAATATATTAGTTCCATTTTTTTTTTTTCCTAGATACTTTTCTCCTGGAGCTGTTTGCCTGCTCCAAACTGGAAGAACTTGCTACCCAGGCCTGTCACAACTGAAATACAAACGCTTCATTTCTCCTTCCTGTTGATAGAGCTACCTCACTTTGCGGCCAGCTGAGGGAGCAATGAGGCAGAAATCTAGTCCATCATGGCTTTCTGAGCTGTGCATCCTGGGAGGGGCAGGCAGCCCTGGTATTGGATTCCTGGATCCTTGATCTGACATTTTCCTGTTTTTTTATCCCTCCTCCCCTCCTCCCCCCACCCCCAACCTCCCCCCCACCCCCACCACCCTCCCCCCACTCCCCCCCCCCCCGTTTTTAGTGGAATGGTTATTCTTTTCATACAAAAAAAAAAAATTTTTTTTTTTTGAAACTTTGTATGTTTTAAATGTCTTTATTCTGTTCTTACACTTAATTGAAAGAATTCTGACTTAGAAATCATTTTCCTGCAGAATTTTACAGCATTATTTTGCTTTGTTCCTAATGCTGATGTTTGAGAAAGCCAATGTCATGGAATCCTGGTCCTTTGAAAGTAACCTGTGTTTCCTTTAGATGTTTTTTAGCAACTTTTCTTTATGGCCGATATTCTAAAATTTTGTGACCCTGTAATGGACACTTCGGCTCTTTCAATAAGACTCGTGTTCTTCGTTCATAGGAAACTTTCTTAAATTATTCCTTGACAGTTTTTCCACATTGAGCTCTTTTTTGACCATTCCTATTAGTCAGATGTTGAATTTCCTGAATCAATGTTCTAATTTTATCTTCTCCCTTTGATGATCTAACTCTTTATCACGAGTTACCTGATTTTAACTTCCAATCCTTCTATTGCAAGTTTTAATTTGACTATTTTGAATTTCTAAGAGGTCTTCATTATTCTCTGAATTTCCCTATTCTTTTTTTCATAGCTTCCTGTCCCTGACCTTGGCTTTAGATGTAATATCTTCTCTTATCTCATCGAGAATATTAATTATAACTTTTTAAAAATGTTTTGCTCCATTCTCTGCAATGTCTTGTTTCCTCTGAGTTTTTCCCCCTGGTAACCCTTGGCTGTCCTTTAATATTTAAAATTAATGCACTGAAAAGCTGACTGGAAGCTCTGTAGGGATGGATGTGAGATGCTTGTCGATTGGTGCCCTTGACTGTGTAGTAAAACGCTAGGGAGCCAACTTTTCTTTGGAGCAGGACCTCTCTGAGTTAGTATCTGTATTAGTCAGCTTCTTTCCCTTACGAATAACCACAGACTCTCAATGGCATATAGCACAAGCATTTATGTCTTGTTTCCCCCACATGTAGGCTGGGCCTCACTGAGCTTGGTTCCAAGCCTCGGGTTGGGTTGAGGTCTGCTCCACATGTCTCTCATCCTCCTTAGACCAGTGTCTACCCATGGAATAGTCTTCTCATGGTGAAAAGCAGGAGAGTAAGAGAGCAGACCGAACAAGACCCTTTCAAGTCACTACTCATTTCATGTGTGCTAACAGGGCCAAGCGATTTGCACAGTCAAACACGAAGTCAGGGGGAGAAGCAATACATTCTACTTACCATGAGGCCATACATAGCAAGAATGAGGATGTGAACTTTATTACTCAGGAATTAAGAATTGGGACCAACAATCCAATTTAATGTTCTTAGTCTTATCTCAACCCACTCAGTGTTCCCCAAAACACAGAAATACCAAGAGAGAAGTCTTTTACATCCTACCTTCTCCACTTAATATTTGGCTTTCTTTTTATATGGACAAACCTGACCCTTCCTACAGAATGCAATTACTGTCTAAAAATGTGGAGTGTAGAAATGGCCGAATTTCATATCATTTTCATCAGAGAACACTTCATACTGTCCACTTACAATTTAAGAAAGTCCCCAAAGTACCATGGATTTAAAAAACACCACGTGAACAATATATCATCTTCTTTTTATAAAAATAAATTATAACCGTATTATGTGCTGTGATAAAAATATCAAACAGAACAAAATTTTAAAAGTTAAAAGCTGCTCTGTCCCATTTCCTGATTTCCTGAATATTACGTGCCTGTTGTCGAAACTTCAGTTGATATAGAAACCAACCCTCAGTCCTATTTGCTGCATGTAACTAGCCTCTATTAATTTTTGACATTCCCATCATCTTTTTAAAAAATAACTCACAGAAATCTTTGAGATTAATAACTAGGTTTTGAAGAGCATCTTTCGGGTACCGTGTGTGTGAGCCTAGAAGGGCGTGGCTTTGCTCCAGCCTCAGGGGATTTTATTTCCTTTTTTTTTTTTTTTTTTGGTGAAGACTGCTTTATTGGTGGCAGTTAGTACAAGTCAATAAATATTAATCCCCAAGAAGAATCCAGTTATTTAACAGCTTACTGGTTCATAGAGAGCTGATGAAATTGAACCAACTGATTGCTGGGAAGATAACCTGAAGTCAATCCTGCTTCTTGGGAAGGGAAGCCATAGCCAGTTGATATGTGACATATGCTGTTCCACCAACTGTAAGAATCATGGGAGCGCTATACAGGAGGGTATCAGTTACCCCACCCTTTAGATGCACTGGAATTCCATTATCCTCCTGAAATAGCTTTTGTTTCTCTGGAACTTTATTTTTGAACTGCCTGCGTGAAGCAGTACTTATGGTCCTCTGGGAAATCTGACGAAGAGCCAGCAGATTCCACAGCATCTTGATTTACTGCCCACCAACCATGACAACTGAATGGTAGGAACCATTTCCTTCCCCCCGCTTTTCTCACAACTTTATTCAGCAGTCGTTAACAATAAATAACAGATTGAAGATGCTTAAAACATTTATGTTAAATTTATCTTCTAAATTTCTAGGATTTAATAAGATAGCTAGAGAGGAAGAGAAAGGGAGAAGTGGGGAGATAGATAGATAGATAGATAGATAGATAGATAGATAGATAGATAGATAGATAGATAGGTGGAAGATGGATAGATGGATGGATGGATGGATGGATGGATGGATGGATGGATGGATGGATGGAAGGATGAGACAGACAGACATTAGAACATGACATGTTTCCTGTAGTTTTGATTGTGGTTTTAGAGGCTGGGCTCCAGTAAAGGATTCCGGTTGAAGAAATGGCTGGTCCCTGCAACTCCAACACAGTTCATCTCAACTGTAGAGTGGTTTTTAGCAAATGAAATATCACCTTTATTTGCATAACAGTGATACTGGAAGAAAGGAATTGTGTCTCAGGAAAAAATGCAGTTAGAATTCTCAAAACAAGGTGTTATATATAGATTTCTCACCAAATAATCTCTTTACCAAGGCAAAAATACCTTTGGCAAAATGTATATTTATTGTGGTTTTCACCTTATAAAATTAATATATTCCCCTTGTAAAAATGTTAACATTACAGAAATATATAACATAGAAATAAAAGGTCAATCCACTCCCTAGCCCTCCAGAAATGACAACAGTTAATTGTTTGGAATATATCTTCAGGATTCGTTTTTTGCTATAGAGCAAAAAAAAAAAATTTCTCCTAAATTTCCTAAATATCATTGCAAAAACTGCAATTAATATAGAAGCATTTCAAAGTTTAAAGAAAACATTTCCACCCTTCCACATCCTAATTCTTAGAGTTCTTTTGGTATGTACCTTCCTTTCTAGACCTTTTTCTACGTAGCTACAAAGACATCTACAAGGCTTTTTAATTTTTAAAAACACTAATGAGCCTATCTGTAAAATACTTTTTTTTCACGAACGATATATCTTGGGTGTCTTTCCATGTCTATTTGTGTAGCTGCGTCTTGGCTGTTTATTAGTTCCAGAGTATTGTGTTATTGGAAATACCAGAATCTATTTACCCAATCTAGGTTGGTAGTTTTCTTTTTACACATTTGTGCAAGCGTTTCTCAAGTCTAGTGTAGTGGTCACCAGGATAGACTCTGGAGATAAATGCTTTGGTTGAAAATTCCAGTGCTAGTACTTTGTAACCTTGAGCAAGTTCCCAAACTCCTCTGTGCCTGAATTTCCCAGCTTCAAGATGGGAATAAAAACAAGTCTGCATCATACAGTGTAAGAATTAAATGACACAGAATATATAAAATGCTTAGCTCGTTACTTGGCACACCTAGGTATTCATTAAATATTGGCTCTTAATTATCAATAAGATTAATAAATAGTCCCTATTATTATAGTTACCATCACTTCTCAAGAGAGCAAAACCAGGATAAATTGAGAAAATAATTTGTTAAGAAAAATTATATCATTACCATTTAACACACTTACTTAACCAGATGGGTCAATTAATGAACATGTACCTTAGTATGAGGAGAACTTTTCATTAAGCTAGTTACATAAGAAAATCCAAACAATTTATAGTTTAAATAAGAGTGAACAGGCCTTCTGAGGCCCAGAAGGGAAGACGTTAACTGGTAATTAGAAAAATCAATTTCTTAGCTAAAAGTTTTAATAGCTTCCTTCGCTCTCTTATCCTAAGGCAGGGATACTGGGAGCTTGCAGGGTAGGAGGGGCAGCTAGAGAGCCTGGACCAGAAACAGGCATGATCTGCAGGTGCACATTGGGTTTGTCAGAAATGCAGTGTCTCGGGCTCCCACCCAGGACTCAGTGAATCAGGATCTGCATTTCAAAACATCCTTAGGTTTGTGCATGCTGCTGTCTGAGAAGCAGTGGGCAGATCCCCTAATGAATACCTAATCTCTGATTAAATTCCCCATGGGAGAGAGGTGATTCCTCAACAGAAACTTTGGGATGTTGCTCACAGAATGAGGAAGAATGGACTCTAGGACAGCCATAAAAGGCATCCCTGAGATTCCAGCACAGGCCGGTCTCTACCAGGATGTCTCATCCTATCCACCCTCAGGACAGGTGGACAGAGAGTTTCTGTAGGCAGCAGGTTTTTTACTCTATATTGGATTTCTTGGGAGCTACTGACATCTGAGAGATCTGAGAAAGATTTCTGCTGTAACATCCTTGATCTTTTTAAATGGACTCATTTTAAAAACCTCCCCCTCCCCAACACACAACTTTTTAGACAAAGGTGGAATGTTAAGCCAGCAGCTGTGTTCTTTTTTTCTCAGTAGTGCCCCTGTCACAGGGACCAGCTATAGATTTATTGCTAAAGTAAAGAAATGATAGATTAAAGTTTTGAAAGGCTTTGAATCCAGGTGCCGAGGGACAAAGCAAGCAGCTGGCATTGCTGGCACAAAGGCCCTGGAGCAGAAAAAGCAAGATGTGAGCACTGGAATGGCAAAGAAGAACAGCTTCCCATTCCTTCATCTGGCAAGGGGCTTTTACGGAGGTTGGGGGACTCTTTGGAGGCTTCCTCCCCTACCTGGGCTCCTGCCCCTCTTGCTACCCAGGCCTTTCCTGCATGAGCATAGCAGATCCATGATGCTCTGTCATAGGAGTAAGGCACATAGACTGCTATCCTTGGTTCTGAACCATCTCTCTGAGTTGCAGCAGTAAGTCACAGTCTGGCTGCAAATCTCAGTCAATGGAGAAGCTCAATAAATGAACTAATTGTAAAGCCCTGTCCCCAGATATTCTGACTCAGTAGGTCTCTGCATTTAAAAAAACAAACAAACAAAAAACAAAAAACCAAGAGCTCAGATGAATCTGATAATCAGCCCATGGACTGCAGTTTAGAAATCACTCTACTAGGACTTGTTTATTACTCCTAAGCCTAGGCAATGGACACCTCCTTGTTTGTTTTATATTTTTTCCTATTAGCATATATTCCTCAATCTTCTGGAAATGTACCTTAGATCTTATTAGGAGAATCACTCCTCTCTACCATCAGGTTTGGGCAAGGCTGGTGCAGCTCTAGGCCATTCAACTTATCTCAAATTCCTGACTGCAGTTACTGTGCCAGAGGTGACCCGATATGAGCCAAGGATGGAGTTGGGAAATGTGAGATGAGGCTTTTTCTTATAATGAAGCCAATCCAGGGGCAGGCAGAACTGATGATGGAGAGACACCAAGTCCAAATGACATTGTTTAGGCCTCTGACTCAAGTAGCCCAGAATGCAGAAATTCCCCTGGACTTCTCAGATAAGATGCTTATGCATTCCCTTTATTGCTAAGCCAGTTTGGGTTGGGTTTCTGTCACTTGCAACAAAATATGACTACCATTTCTTAGGACTCTGGTGACTCTGCATTCTCTCCTAAGAATTCTTTCTACAAATACTGAACCAAGCAAAAGAAGAAGAAGCATGGAGGAGAAGAGCTGGGGCCAGAGAGGAAACAAGAAAAAGAAGCTGAGGATGGACTAAGTAAGAATGACTTTAATTTGGACACTGTTTTCAAATAATCAGTTACCAAGGATGAAACCTCAACCACCAGTGGCCTAAAGATCACTTGACTGAAGAGCAGTCAAAAGCATAGGTGGGCCCAGGGAACCAGACAGGACCAAAGTCGACATACCACCACTAGAAGTGTCAAAGGTTGAGTGTGACCAAAGGGCTGACAGATTTTGCTTTTATTTTCTATATCAATAAAAACATTGTTACTTTTACTCTGTCCTTGATGTATTTGATTTATGCTACAGTTTCCATGGTTGACCACATGGCAGCTTTGTGTTGACATTTACATTTGTCCTCTCTGAGGAGCTGGGGCAGAGCGAACCCCTCCATCAGTACGTTGAGCTCAGTGTTGGCTCCCTCCTATGGCACGGAGAGAGGAGATGTGTGACATTTACACTCCCAGGTGTGTTAAACCATAACAAAAAAATCAAAGGGCAAAAGGTCCCAGGCCTGGAAGAAATATCCCCCAGCAGTATAATTCTAGAACATCGTTTCTCCAAGTAAGAGGTACAGATTGGAGTAGGGAAGCATGACAGAAATGCCTGTACCCCTTCCATGTGGTTCTGAGAGTATCCCTTTCTGGCTAGGGTAGAAAAAAAGTTCTAATCAGTGGATGTTGAAGTGGGTTAATGTTTGCATTACAGGAGAAGGAAGAATTGCCTGGCAGAGATTCTGGGACAGAGGTAATTAGACAGGAGGCGAAGGCCCAGATGAGAGACCTCTGGGGAGATCTGAAAAGGCAGGGTAAAACATAAAAGGAAGTTATTTTTAGAGACAGAGATCAGATTGCAGCAAGCGGATCTAGGCATCTGGGAATGGTCATTAGAAGTGGCTTGAAAGCCAGTGAGTCCAAAGAAAAGAGTATTAGGAAAAAGTTATGGTGTTAGAATGACCGTCAAGAGATGTGTGATTTTTAAACTAATTCTGAGGAGTCAGATGTCCCCAGTTATATGCAAAGTCCAGAAAAAAGATCTGTCCTTTTTTTAGACAAAAGTTTCTCTTCTAATGTGGTGCAAAGTCATTAAATTATGAACATCATAATATATTGGCCTTTTAAAAAGTTGTAGCTGAAAGTCGAGAGGAGGGAGGGAACATGTGATGGGTTCTGTGGGCTGGTTTTTGTCTGATTCTTGGCCTGAGAAGTGGTAATAAGAGAGCTCACTTTTGATTATTTATTAAATTGTACATTAGTATTATTTGGACTTTTCTAAATATTTCACAAGAAAGCAGTAAAAAAAAAAAAATTATCCAAGTGCTAAGAGAAATATTCTGTATCGTTGAGGGAAATGGGAGCATTCTCTTGGGGGATTTTATTATATGGCCATTAGAAATAATGTCTATAAAAGCTTTTATGTGGGAAAATGTTAACGATATAGTGTTAAGTGAATAAGTAGGCTACCTATGTGTATGTACAATAATATCTATAAAAATCATAAAAAATTTGTATATGTACAGAAAAGGATTGGAAAAAAATGATGCTATCAGCACACTGCTTATCCCTCTCCCTAAAATGAAGAGGAATTATTTCGGTAGGGCATTGGCTGATTCCAGTACAATAAATACATTGTGATAGTTAAGAGCATGTTTAAGGCTTTGAAGGTCCAGTCCCAATACTGCCACTTACTAGTTGAGTTCCTTAGACAAATTGCTTAACCTCTATAGAGATATTATATTAGCGTCATTTTGGAAATAGATCCTGGGCAAAATTCACAGTCTATTTAAAATCTCCCTAGCCTGCCAGCATAGTGTAGGGAGGTCTGATTTATTAGATCCACTCCACCTCAAGACTGAGAAGATTTTCTCACTCTGAACTTTTTTTCTTAGTATGAATGAGGCTGGAGATGATTATGAAGGGTTTGGAAACCCCTTGGGACCATGACTTGCTGCTGTCATCTTTGTTTTGTTTTGTGATGATGTTGCTTGATCCTATACAGGGAGTTGGGAGGGGTGAAGTGGGGCTCATGCCATGATCTGTGACATTAAAATGTACCTCACTGCAGCCTTCCCACCCAGCTCCCTGTCCCGCAAGCATCAGGGCTGGCTGGCAGGGAGTAAATTCCATTGTCTTTGATCTTACCTAGGGAGACAAGCTTTGGCAATATTAGAAATCAAAACATTTCTCTGGCCAGATCGCCAGTCATATTTTGGACCAGTTTTGGACCCTCACCTTACAATTCGAGTGCCCAACAACAACTGACTATGACCCTTTCAGTCTCTTAAGTCAATACCAGAAGAGGACATTTGATTATATCATGTCTGTCAGGGCAAGGATATAATAAGTTATAAAATATTAGCTGGCCTTTTGCACCGGCTAAGTTTTCCACCCTTGGTTCAGTGAACTATTACTGGGGGTAGGTGGGTACAGCTCTGTCCTTGATGAGGTTGGTTGGGATAGGCAATGAATTCTGTCTTATGAAGAAATAATATGAGCCTCATCTGTCAAGGATTATATGACACAATTGTGGAATTGCTTTAGCAAATTGTCAAGTGTAAACTTAAGGTATTCTAATTATTGTTCAAAATTATTAGGGGACTTAAAATAGAACAAAAAAATGAGGATCAGAGACAGCTTGAAGAAGCTCTCAACGGCCAGATCGGGTATACTCTGAGCAATAAAATGACGATAGTGATGGATTATTGCCCACAGTAAAATAAACATATATACGTCCATGGTCATATAAATAGTTGAATAAATTTCAAAGTGTTAGAAAAGGGGAAGCTCTTTCTTACAGTAGAATTTCAATTAAATGTACAAAGAAAGATTGAAATAGAAAATCACCACTTGGAAAAAAACCACAGTAATAACTGTTGCAAACAAGGATCACCAATGGATATCAAAATTTATAGGTAAATGTACAACAGAAACAGGATATTTACATAGTCTCAAAGTATCTCTTCGCAGGATACTTAATTGCAGGGGAAAGTAGTAAATTCATAATGAAAAAATCTGACATATGCCGCCTTAACTAACTATTCAAAGTTATCATCGCTAGTAATGTGAACTATTAGCATCGTATGCCTCCTGATATAATACAATGAGAAGGACACAATTATCACTTCTCTGGTATTTTTTTTTTTTAAATGCATAACCTGAATTAAACCATGAGGAAACATCATATAAACCCAAATTGAGAGACATTCTATTAATTACTGGACAGTGCTTTTCAAAAGTCTCAAGGTCATGAAAGTGAAAACAACAACAACAACAAAAACAAACTGAGAAACTCTCCAAGATTAGAGGAAATTAAGGAGACATGAAAACTAAATGCAGTGTATGATCCTAGATTTGATCCTCGGCCAGAAAAATATCATTAGTGAGATGACTGCAAACACTAGAATAAGATCAGTAGATTACTAATAGAATTGCGTAAATACTAATAGTATTGTATAAATACCAGCATTGTGTAAATACTGATTTCCTGGTTTTGATAATTGTCTTGTGGTTATAGATGAGTTAACTTTGGGGAAGCCGCAGAGAGGGTATACAGGAATTCTTGTACTACTTATACAATTTTATTTTTAAGCCTGAAAGTATTTCAAAATTCAAAATTAACAAGCTTAAAAACTAAAATGAAACATGAATGGATCTAGAAGGCATTACGCAAAGTGAAATAAGTCAGACAGAAAAAGACAAATACCATATAATTTCACTTATATGTGGAATCTAAAGAACAATATAAACAAACAAACAAACAAAACAGAAAATAATTTATAGATACAGAGAACAAACTGATGGTTGCCAGATGAGATGAGAGTGAGGGGCTGGGTGGAAAAGGTGAAAGGGATTTAAAAATATAATTGGTAGTTACAAAATAGTCACGGAGATATAAAGTATAGCATAAGGAATACAGTCAATAAAAATAAATAAAACATGAGAGCTCATTAGTAATCATATAGAATAATCTCCAAACTATATTGAATGAAAAAAAAAGTTACCTTTTGTGTAAAAAAAAGAGTCACACACACTCATATTCTTGAATCTACATAGAAAATATCTTGAAGAAAATGCAAAATATTAGTAATACTGAACTGGGAACCTGACAGAGCTGGGGAAAGATTCTTAATGATATACATTTTTTTTTTTGGTAGTTTTCAGATTAAAAAAACATCATTTATGTTGTTTCAATGAATCATGGTGATTCATTTCACCAAAGCTTACTAGGGTCAGATAAGCTCTTTTTAAGACACTCACTCCTCTACCTGCCATCCCTGTCTCTCTAAGCTAAGAACGTAAACCAATGTGATTAGATTTCTTTTCAAACTCATATTCCCACGGAAACTGAAGAGCGACAGACCAAGAAAAAGGAGCAAAGAATATTTATTTATGATTATTTGAAACTCTTAGTTACCCTTTGATTTCCACTTATGTTCCATGAATGCTTTTAAAAATGCCAAATGTATAACTCAATTCTGCTATTAAAGAGCATGAGTTTTATTATAAAACTAGTTTAAAAAAAAAAACCCTTTAGTGTTAGGCAAGGTCTGGATAACTAGGACCCATACAAAGTGTAAATGCCTGTTTCCTTGTGCTTTTAAATCTTGCTGGTGGAAGTGAAGCCTTTTTGAGAGAAGTTTGACCACAGGTATTAAAAACTTTAAAACATGCAGAAATGAGATTTCCAGCTGACAGCATGAAGAGGCAGGCAAATCTCCTCTTGCAATATACAAGAATAAAACTGGATAAAATTATCAAAAATTATTAACCACTTCAAGGCTGTGGAAATCAACCGAATGCAAACAACAAATTGAAAGATGTTTATTTCTAAAGAACTGCTGGAACTTTGTGTAAGAACAAGAGCCTGCATGCAGCCTTCTTGCCTAGGACTGCTTGCGTCCCACCACCCGGCTTGGTACGTGTGGTCATTTTACCAGGGCGGGACAGGAATTGAAAACCAGCATGGCTGAAAATAGGGGCAAACTCGATTTGAAATGGAGAGTGAAAAGTCCATGCTTGATAGCATTGTAAGTCAAAGCAGTAAGCTCAGTAGAAGACAAACATAGAAAACACTCAGCCCTGTGGCTGTGGTGAGTGATGTATCAGCCAGAGATGTAATAGGAAGACTGGAAATTACAGAGCAATAGAAAGCCTACATAAGCTCTCTGCATGTCTCTGGCTGACTGGGAAATGACACTTATGTTCAGAGAAACACAAGAGGGCCCAGAGAAATGTAAAAGCCAAGGCAAACTTGAAAACTCTTTGGACTTTGAAGGCCCTCCCCACCCCACACGCAGACCAATCAGTGAAGGATGTGAAAGTGGTTTGGACTCAAGGATGTTTAAACACAACTTCTGTCTGAATCAATGGCTAATTATTAAGCTATGTAGATACAGGGGTTCCATTAGGAAGTTAGACTAAATATAAGAATGAAAAATAAGAATTAAAAAAACTGAGCATAGACATTGGCTCCTAAATACTATGAGGAAGATAGATTCTGCAGATTAAGTCCAGACAAGTTATTAAGACCAAACCAAACAAACCAAACCAAGAAATAAACTAAAAGAAGCCCTCAGGGAAAAAAAAAAAATCAGAATCTCTAAGTCCTATATTATTTTAAATGTTCTTCAGCTTTTAACAAAAAATTATGAACTATACAAAGAAATAGGAAAGTGTGGTCCACAAGAGAAAAAAAAGCTTCCAATAGAAACTAACTCTGAATGAGCCCAGGTATGGGTTTTAGTAGATAAAGATTTCGAAGCAACTATTTTAAATGTGCTTAAAGAATGAAAGGAAACCATTTAAAGAATAAGAGGAAAATATGATAACGATAATTCAGTAAATAGAGCATCTCAATAAAAAAACATTACTTAGACTAAAATAAATGAAAATTCTACAGTTCAAAAGTAAAATAACCAAAATGAAAAATTCACTAGATAGACTCAACAGCAGATTTGAGAGGGCAAAAGGAAGTATTGGTGAATCTGGAGATAGATCATTCAATAGAAACTATCCAATCTGATGAACGAGGAGGTAAAAAACAAGGAGAAAAATGAATAGAGCCTCGAAGACTTGTGGAGCAACATTAAGCAAACCAACTTATGTGTAATGATAGTCCTAGAAGGAGAGGAAAGAGACAACAAATATTTGAAGAAATAATGGCCAAAAATGTTTCAAATTTTATGAAAAGCTCAACAATCCCCAAGATAAACACCAAAAAAGCCATACCTAGACACATCATAGTCAAATTGCTAAGAGCCAAAACAGAGAAAATGTTGCAAGTAGCAAGAAAAAATGACTTATTATATACAGAGAAACCACAATATAATTAATAATTGACATCATCAGAAACAGCAGAGGCCAACAGGCAGTGAAATGGCATATTTAATGTTCTAAAAAAAAGTCAACGAATAATTATAGATTCAGCAAAACCACCCTTCGAAAATGAAGACTAAAGAAAGACATTTCCAAATAGACAAAATCTGAGAGATTTTGTTGCTAGTAGACCTACCTTTGAAGACATACTAAAGGAAGTCCTTCAGGCTGACAGGAAATGACACAGATGGGAACTTGAATCCACAAGAAGAAATGAAGAGCCCCCAAAATGTTAAATATATGGACAAATTTAAAAGTGTATAAATACAAATATCGTTTTCTTAATTTCTTTTAAAAATATGATTGTATAATAAAAATCATTGGATTGTATGCTTCAAATATATGAACTGTATGGGTATAAGTTATATCTCAACAAAACTGTTTAAGAAATATAAAAATGCATAAATCAAAAATTCTAATACTGTATTTTTGGATTCATAATGTATACATGATATAATATACATGATAATAATAGTACGAAGGAGGGAGAGGAAATGGAGCTTTATTGGATCAAAGTTTCTATACTTTACCAGAATTAAGTCAGTGTTTAAGTTTTCTGCACCTAATTCTGATGTGGTGGGGTTTTTACCCATGCCATCAATTCTCTGACACAAGCTGAGTGTCCACCAATTCAACTCAATTTAACAGTCTACCTGAAGATAGCATGAAATTCCACAGGTTAAGGGCTCAGTCCCACAAGACCGGCCTCCACTTCAGATGCCAATTGCAAGTCCAGGTGATTACCTGAGCTAACCGCATGGCTTTAGATCACCAGTTCCCCTCCCTACCTCCTGAAGTTCAATTAATTAGCTAGAATAGCTCACGGAACTCAGAGAAACATTTTACTTACTAGATCACAGGTTTATTATAAAAAGTATAACTCAGGAACAGACAGATAGAAGAGATGCATAGGGCAAGGTATCGGGAAAGGGCATGAGCCTTCCATGCTCTCTTGGAACCTCCATGTGTTCACCAGCCTGGAAGTTCTCTGAACCCCATGCTTTGGGACTTTCATGGAGGCTTCATTACATAGGCATGGCTGATTAAATCACTGGCCATTAGGATTAATTCAACTCCTAGCCCTCTCCCCTCCCCAGAGGTCAGGGGTATGAAACTGGAAGTTCCAACCCCCTAATTACGTGGTTGGTTCTCCTGGCTACCAGCCCATTCTTAGGTTCGGCCCAAAAGTCACCTTATTAACATAACAAAAGACACCTTTATATTCTTATCACTTAGGAAATTCCTAGGGTTTTGGAAGCTCTGTGCCAGAAATGGGGATGGAGCCCTCATATATATTTCTTATGCTAAATCGCAGCACCAGGGCACAGTACTGATCTGAAGTAGACTGTGATATACTAAGATGTGTATGGTAATACTTGGCACTACTAATATTTTGGGCCAGATGATGCTTTGTCGTGGTGGACTGTCCTTTGCATTTAGGATATTTAGCAGCATCCCTGCCTTTTCCCTCAGTAGCACACCCTTATCCCCAGTTATGGCAAGCAAAAATGTCTCTGGACATTTCTAAATTTCTTCTGGGGGAGGTGCAATAACCACCCTTAGAGCAGAACCATTGTCCTTGAGCAACCACTAAGAAAATAATCCAAAAATATATAGTTAAAAATCAACAGAAGAATTAGGATGATACACTAAAAATATTTAACACAAAAGAAGGCAGGCAGTACATGAGCAATAGAGGAAAAAAAAGATAATGTATACAGAAAATACATAGTAAAGCAGCTGATTATAAGTCTAAACATATTAATAATTACATTAAATATGAATAGAGTCAATACTCCAATTGAAATACAGGAATTATCATATTGAATAAAATAGCAAGATTTAGCTATATGCTACATACAAGAGATATACTTTAGATTCAAAGACACAATTAACTTGAAAGTAACGAGATAGAAAAAGATATACCATGCAAACTGTATCCAAAAGAGAACTGGAGTGGCTATATTTATATCAGAGAAAATAGACTTTAAGACAAGAAATACTAGAAACAAAGAGGGACGTGTCATAATAATAAAACGGCCACTACATCAAGAAGATATAATGATTATAATTATACATGCACCTAATAATAGACTCAAAATATGTGAAGAAAAAGACATCAGTAAGGATATATAGCACCTTCTAATTTGATATCTGACAATTATAGAAGACACTACCCAAAGACAGCAGAATATACATTTTTTTTCACTTAGAAAATCTCCAGGATAAAAATGAGATTAAAAAAAAGCAACTTTCAATAAATATGAAAGGATTGAAATCATATGATGTTTTCTGAACACAATGGAATTAGAAATCAAAAACAGTCTGAAATTTAGGAATTCCACACATAATTTAAAATTAAACACACTTTTAAATAACTCATGGGTCATAGAAGAAATCGCAAGGGAAAATCTTTCTAAAGGGTCGCTGTGTCTGTAAAGGGCCCCTTGGCTAATAAGCCGTTTATCCAGGATTCACACAGAGGTTTGTCTCAGCCCAGAGCCTTTGGCGTGTACCTCTATACTGAGAGTCAGGTCTTAATGTGTGAATGAAAATCCTGCAACAAGATTCTATTTCTCCTCTTATTCCCAATAAGAGTGGCTTCTTAATGACATGAAAAAATCATGTGAAGCGCTCAGGAACTTCTGAAATTCAGGAATTTTTTTTCCTCCAAGGACAAAACTAGAGATGACAGAAAAGAATGTAATGTCATATTTAATGGAATGGTCCAATTCACAAGTAATAATATTATTCCATTAAAGCCTATCATTCAAAATGTCTCATATCATAGAATAATTATTTAATTAGGTGTTCAAACCATACTTCAGAAGGACCCATTCATAATACATCACAGTAGTCTCAAACTGAGAATATGGGTCATCTTGGCTTTTTTTTTTTGTCCTGCTTTTCACTGCAGCTATTTCTCAAAACAGTGCACCAAGTGTCAGCACAAAATGTCCTCAGAGAGGGAGGCGTAGGTTCACATTAGGTACATTTGTACAGTCAGTGTGTAGCAATCTCCCCGCTCCAGGCCCTTGATTAGGCCCAGCAAGTCAACGTGGATATAGGATTTGGCAAGCAGTTTCAGGAGCTGGGGCTGTGGAGTTAGACCACACTGTGGGTA
This sequence comes from Pteropus medius, assembly GCF_902729225.1. Taxonomy (NCBI): domain Eukaryota; kingdom Metazoa; phylum Chordata; class Mammalia; order Chiroptera; family Pteropodidae; genus Pteropus; species Pteropus medius. Next base: position 26,142,538 of record NW_024344378.1, on the reverse strand, counting down.
AGTCCTGGTTTTTCTGCTATGTGTCCATGGGCAGCAAATCACTTAACTTCCCTGAGCCTATTTCCTCTCAATCGGCAAAATAAGAAGGATGAAATCCACCTTACAGGGCTGTGGTGAGGAGAATGAGAAGATCTGTGTCAAGGGCTTAGGAGAGGGCCTGGCAGATAGAAGTGATTAGGAAGCGCTGCGATTGGTGGGCGGCAGAATTGGTGTCAGGGCTTTGATTTTTGAGTTCCCAATGCAGCTTTCTGGGCTTTTCCTCCCCTTCCCCCGTTCCCCCCAACCTCTGCTAATCTCTGCAGTTCCAGTTGCTCGGTCCCCAAATCTTCAAGCCTTTTTCTTTTACTCCTCACATTTAATTCACCAGCAAATCCTGCTGGCTCTACCCTCAAAATACATCCAGAATCCAAGCACATCTCACCACACTGCTGGCTCCCAGCTGGCCTGAGCCACAATGGAAGCCCCCAGCATCTTTCACCACCGACTCGCCTTGCTGCTTCTGCCTTTGCTTCCTTACAGACCAGCAACCAGAGGGATCCTATTAACATGTGAAATCGCTTTCTGTTTCTGCCAAAAAATCTGTTTGGCAGTTCCTGAACCTGTGGCCAGCGTACATCCTGAGGCAGAGATGCTTCCTCAACCCAGAAAGGTCAGGTGAGACTGAAAGTACAGGAGGAATTTGGATTTGGGACCCGAGCATCCAGAGGCCTTGGCCACCAGCTACTTTCACAGCCTTTAGAGCAGCACTTAACTAGAGCGGGCGTCCAGAGGCCGGATGCAGAACCATAGCACAGGCTCAAAGGCCCAGAATGAGAGCTGGACTCACCTTTCTTCCTAAGCATCTGCTCCCGAAACTCCAGTATTCTCTCCAGCAGCTGCCCTTGTTCCTCCCAACGTGAAGAATAGAGAGAGGGAACTGGCTTCACCAGTTTCCTATGAACCAACAGGCCAATTTAATCAAAGCCTATAGCATACAATTGTGTTGAAAAGACTGGCTCCGTGTACCACGAACTGCTGCTTTTTAAAGCAGATTTATTGAGGTATATTTTATATATACAAATAATTGCACATATTTAATGTATACAATTTGATGGGTTTGGATATATGTATACACCTGCAAAACCATCACCATGATCAAGGTAGTAGACATATCTATCACCTTTAAAAGTTTCCTTAAATCCCTTCGTTTTGTCGTAAGAACAGTTACCATGAGATCTACCCTCTTAACAAAATTTTAAGTGCATAATACAGTCCTGCTGACTGTAGACGCTATGACGTACAGCAGATCTCTAGAACTAATTCATCTTGTGTAAGTAAAACTAACAATTGAACAACTCACTTCCCACCCCTTACCCCCGGCCTTGGGTAACCACTACTCTATTCACTGCTTTTATGAGTTTAACTACTTTAAGTACCTTACATAAGTGCAACCATTTAGTATTTGTCTTTCTGTGACTGATTTACTTCACTTATCACACTGTCCACAGGTTCATCTGTGGAATCTCAAAAGAGTTATCTGTACTTCCATGTTCACTGAAGCACTATTCACAATAACCAAGTTATGGAAACAACCTGACATCCATCAACAGATGAATAGATAAAGAAAATCTTTATATACACGCAATGGACTATTATTCAGCCTATAAAAAGAAGGCAACACCATGGGCTTCTGAGAGGAGGGCTGGCTTCCTGTGGATCAGGAAGGACGTGCAGGTTGAGAAGTAGGGCACAGAAAGACTAGAACATGCATCTCAGTGGCCCGTGGGTACTGGGTTACTTTGGAGTTGGGGCAGAGATGGTGTAAAGGATTAATGGAGAAGGAGAGTATTAAGGGCCCAGAGAAAAAATCAGAGGAACTAAGGACCTTAGTAGTTCTAATTGCTGTAAAGAATTAATGAACTTTGTGCCTAGGTTTCCCTCATATTTCAGTATGATTATGGCATACCAGATCATCCTAAAACTCAATGACATCAAACAATAAACAATAGTAGAATTTACTATTGCCCACAAATTCACAGGTCATTCAGGTGGTGCTTTTGATCTTGACTGGGCTCGTTTGTGCAACAGCTATCAGCTGGGGGACCTGTTTATCATGGCTGAGCACTCTCTCATGTTTGGGCAGGTCTGCAGGCTGGTCTAGGATGGCCTAGGCTGAGACTACTGCACTGCCTCCCTTGCACTCTACTGTTCTCTGGTAGGAGGTGGTAGAGGCGCCAGAGAGAGAAAACATAAGTATGCAAAGCCTCTGGATGCCCTGCCTTAAAACTGACATACCTGTCATTTCATGTGGCAGAAATGACAGGTACGTCAGTTTTAAGCAAGTCATGAGGCCAAAGCAAGTCATGAGGCCAAAGTTTTAAGCAAGTCATGAGGCCAAAGCAAGTCATGAGGCCAAAGCAAGTCATGAGGCCAAACTCAGTCAGTATGGTAGGATACTACCAAAGATGTGGGTGCAGGGAGAGGTAAAAACTTGGAGCCATAACCAATCTACCATACCATCTGGCCTCAATTGCAAATCTGCAGCCCCACTGTCAGGGAGGCCCAGAGAACGACAGACTTCGGAATCTGCCAGACTTGGATTCAAATCTACTTCCTTGTCTGTGTTTGGTCCAGTTACTTAACAGCTCCAGCCTCAGTTTCCTCATCTGTGAAATGAGGATAGTAATCTCTCTCCCACAGGGCTGTGAAGATGAAAGGACATGAATTGTGAAAAGGTTTTGCCCAGCCCAAAACAAGTGCCCAAGGATCGCTGTCAAGTATTCTAATATGCAAGGCTTAAGGCCAGGCTCTGAAAAGTGTGGGAATCCCAGGGAAACCCTAGCTGCTCCCCTTTCTACTAGGCTTTAAGTGGGATGTGGCACATGGGAAGGAGAAGAGGAGGGGAAAGATAAGATAGGTAAAGGGGTGGGGCGGGGATGGGTTGATGTGGTAAACCAATTGTGCAGGGGCCTCAGGAGGGGCTTGAAGAAAGCAGAGTACACTTCCGCTGGTCACAGTGGCCCTGCAGTCCAAGCTCCTGCAGGCATTTGTCAACCCAGGAAACAAACACAGCTGACTCTCTAGGGCAGGGGTCCCCAACCTTTTTGGCAGCAGGGACCGGTGCTCCTATGAGAATCTAATGCCTGATGATCTGAGGTGGAGCTGAGGCAGTGATGCTAGTGCTGGGGAGCGGCTGCAAATACAGATGCAGCTTCATCTGCTCACCTCCTGCTGTGAGGCCCAGTTGGTTCCTAAGAAGCCACAGACCGATACCGGGGATTACGGACCCCTGCTCTAAGGAGGAGGGAAGAAAGAATGAAAGATTCATTAATTCATCAAGTCAGCTCGGCTACTCCAGGAAGAGGGTCTTTAATCATCTTCACCTAACAAACAAGGGGTTGTGGCCTCTCACTTTACTGGCTTCTGCACACATCTTTTGTGTGTGTGTTTGTATGTGAGAGACAGATAAAAAGAGACACATATCTGTGAGGTATACATTCCGGCATTTCCAGCAGATGACTGAAACTGCGGATAGTACCAAACTCTATATATACTATGTTTTCTTCCTATACATACATACCTTTGATCAAATTTAATTTATAAATTAGGCACAGTAAGAGATTAATAATGATAAATAAAATAGACCAATTATAACAACATACTATAATAAAAGTTATGTGAATATGGTCTTTCTCTCTCAGCAAACCAGCATAAACTTCCTTTTCTTCACAATTTCACAGATAGAAAATTTCTTCTTACTGTAGATCTTAGCAACGTCAGCACTTTTTTTTTTTTCCCTTTCACTATTAAGTCAAGAACTTTTACCTTTTCACCTAAAGAAAGCATTTACAGCTTCTTTTTGGCATATCCAAATTACCAGCATCACTACTTTTGTGCTTTGAGGCCATAGTTAAGTAAAATAAGGGTGATTTGAACACAAGCACTGTGATATCACAACAGTCAACTGCTCACCAGGATGGCTACTAAGTGACTAACAGGCAGGTTGCATAGAAAGAGCAATACCCTAGATAAAGGGATGACTCACATCCTGGTCAGGATGGAGCGGGATGGCAAGAGATTTTATTATGAGCCATTTAGAACTTATGAATTATTTATTTCTGGACTTTTTCCTTCGATATTTCTTGACCACAATTGACCATGGATAACTGAAACCACAGAAAGCAAAAAAAAATGGATAAGGGGTGGGGGAGGGTTCTGTACTCCCTGAGAAAAAAAGAACGTCATTTAACAGCAAGGCTAAAAGGAACCGAGAGTCCATTTATTTGCCCTCATTTCACAATGAGGAAACTGAGGCCAGTGAGGCCAGATGGCCTGTCCCAGTTCACACAGTGAGTCTAGACTAGAATCCAGGCATGCTTCCTGGTTCTTCCCTTGACATCAACTACAAGTTCAGATTTCCAAAACCACCCTCAGTTTGAATAATTTGGTAAAAGAAATTAGAACTTATTGAAAGCTATTTACAATTTATTTCAGGGAAAGGATACAGATAAAATTAGCCTAAAAAAAGAGACACTTAGGGTAGAGTCTGGGAGGGTTCCAAATGCAAAACTTCCATTGTCCTCAATAGGCATTACCCTCTCAGTATTATGTCCACATGTGACATTATGCAGGAAGCGTGGCCAACTAAGGAAGCTCATCCAAGCTTCAGTGTCCAGAGTTTTTATTGAGGCTTCATTACATAAGTATAAGTGATAATTGTCCTTGGGATTGAACTCAGTCTCTAGCCCCACCCCCTTCTTTGGAGATCAGGCTGGTATCACTTGGCCTGACCATGAGTCACCTCATTAGCACGAACTATCAAGTGCGAGCTAAGGAGCCCACTATGATAATAAAGACACTCCCATCATTTGGTAAACTACAGTGTTTAGAGGTTACCTCCCCAGGAACCAGGGACAAAGGCTAGACCTCTTTACTACACACCTTTCATCTAGTATGCCTTATGAAGGGAGTTAAAACAAAAAGTAAAGTTAGCTATACTGAGATTATACTAAGTGCCAGACACTGTACACATTTTTTTTTTTTTTGTCTAATTCTCACAACAACCCTGCAAGGTTGGTGTTATTCAGTCCCATTACAGATAAGAAAATTGAAGCTCAGAAAGTTGCTCAAATTTTGAGAGCTAGAAAGTCACAGATTTGACTATGTTGACACAGCATAACTCCCTGGGCCATTAAATCCATGGTGCCATCTTTACTCATTCATTCATTTTACAAACATTTATTCAAGCCTAATATGTGCCAGTTACCATTCCAGGTTCTGAAGATACAGCAAAGAACGGACAAAAGTCCTATTTGCACAGGGCTGATATTCAAATGGGAGAGATAAGATAATAAGCAAATAAATATATATAGTATTTTGAATAGTGATATGCTGTGGAAATAAAGCAATGTATATCTTTTGTTTTGTTTAGTTTTGTTTTTAAGTGATGGGTGGGGTGGCAGATAGGATGTGTAAAGGGTGTTGCAAGACAAACAGGTAAATCAGGGGAGGCCTGGCTAAAAAGGTGACCCTGGAAGCAAAAATTTGAAGGACATAGGAGAGGGGACTATGTGGATCTCTGGAAAAGAACATTCCAGGCAGAAATGAGAGCTCCCTGAAGTGGGATTGGGCCTAGCAGGACTGTTTGATGAAAAAGTCCAGTTGCTGGAAAGGAATGAACAATTGATAAAATACTAGGAGGTGGCATTAGAGAGTTAACAGAGGATATGCATGCAGGGTCAAATCCAACAAAGAATTCATACCCAAAATATATAAAGAATACCTATAAACCAATAAGAAAAATGTAGGCGACCCAACAGAAAAATGGGCAAAGCCTTGCACAGGCACTTCACAGAAAAGGAAATGGCCAATAAGCATATGAAAAGGTGTTCTGCTTCTTTAGGTATCAGGGAAAGGCAAACTGGAACCACAATGCTACACCACTACACAGCCACAGAAAGGTTAAAATTAAAAAGCAGACAATACTAGGTATTAGGAAACAGAACTCTCATACACTGCTGGTGGGTATGCAAACTGACACGGTGTCTTCTAAAACTAAAAATATGCCTACCTTTTAAGCAATCAGTTCTACTTCTAGTTACATATCCAACAGAAAACCATATAAATGTTCAACAGAGACTGGAACAAGAATGTTCAGAGCAGCGCTATTCCTAATATTGAAAAACTGGGAACTACCCAAATGCCCAGTAATAGCAAAATGGATAAACAATGGGCTACTGTACAGCATTTAGAATAAGAAAATGAACAATACAGATGAATCTTACAAAAACAGTGAGTGAAGGAAGGAGACACTAAGGATTTAATACTATGTGATTCTATTGATTCTATTGATTCAAAAACAAGCGAAACTCATCTACGCTGCTAGAAGACAGACAGTGGTTACCATTGTGGAGAAAGTGGCTGGAAAGGGGGAGTGTGGGGATTTGGGAAGCGGGTAATGTCCTGGTTCCTGATCTGGATGCTAGTCATGTACTTGAGTTCAGTTTGTGGACAGCTGCCAAGCTGCACGCTGATGATTTGCACACTTCTGTATCTATATTACATGTAGATAAAATGTTTCTAAAAAACCATGTAGGAGCATCTTGGTTCCCTCCTCTGAGGCACTGGTGACATGTCCAACCCCCAGATGCCCCTATGCCCCCATCGCATGCTGAATAAGGGGGATGCAGAGCATGATTGTTGGCTTAAAGAACAATAGAAGACATGCTTTCTCAACTCGCAGTTGCAACCTCTACATTTAAGGATCCTGAAACTGAGTTCTCTGGCTCATGGGAGGAATCTACTACTAAGAAAAGGGGCGAAACTGTAAATAAGTGCAAATATGACAGCTATCATCTCCTCAGCATTATAGATGTTAATTATGTACTTTATTGTGTCTTATGCAAGAGGATATTTTCATATAGTATCATGATGCCAGTTAAGTTGTAGCATCATTTTGAGACCAATTATTTAGAGTTTAAAGAAAAAAGAATATATTAAGTATAGACATTATGAGCTTAAAAGCCACAAGTCATTAGAGCTTTTCAAACTAGAAAGGAAAAAGCCATTGAAGCATCCTACAGGTTTTAATTTCTAATAAGATAAATGTTGATAGCCATAACCCATATAAACAACAAGTAATCTTTAGAGTCCTCACTATATATTTTTTAAAGAATAAAGGGTCTCACTTGAGACCAAAAGTGATATCATGTGATTTTTCAACTTTTTCTGTCTGGCTTATTTTGCTTAGCATGATTATTTCAAGGTCTATCCATGTTGTCGCAAATGGCAGTATCTGTCCATAGAGACTTAAAGGTAGAGAACATGCTCTTGGATGCTGGCCTGAACATGAGACTTTGGCTTCAGCGACAGATGCACCTTTTACTACAGGCTGGACACCTTCTGTGGCAGTCCTTCTTATGCTGCCCTAGAACTCTCCCAGGGTCAAAGTATGACCCTGCCTTTTTATGGACAGAACTTTAAGAAGCTGCCAGGGTGGTACTAGAGCAGAATGTGTTACATTCTCTTTTTTATGTTTATGGAATATGAAAATAAATCTGTTTAAGAAATTGCTGATTCTCAATGAGAAGAGCAAATCACGAAGGATCCATGAATTATTATGAGTCATAAATATGAGGAACTATACCCCTATGTGGAGCAACTCTCTGACTATAAGGACCTAGAGCAGACTGAATTCATGGTGTCCGTGGATTACACATGGCAGGGGAGATCCAGGACTCACTGCTCGGCCAGAAAAGCAGTGAGCAATGGCCGCCTCTCTGCTTCTGGGTTATAAGAGATCCCAGTGGATGGCTACTCCGTCGCCTTGAAACCTCCAGCTGATCTAACCAACAGTAGCACTCCTCCCCTAGCCCACAAGTTACAGTATAGGGTCTCAGGCGACACATTTTCAGCAGCCTGTCATTTAATTCCACCTTTAATTGCCACTCTAAGAATACTCAGAGAAGCAATGCAGGCCCTGAGGAGGATTACAGGATGGGGCAAAGGGCCACAGCACAGCCAGCATGCCTGCCAGCCCCCAACCCTGCCCCGTCCCCACTGCCAACAATGACCTCTCCACCAGCGCAAATCAGAGCAAGAATTCTCCACTTTGGAAGAGAGTCAGCCTGGGCCAGGCTTCCATGCAGAACGGCAAAGACAGCCTGACCAAGCCAGGGTCCAGACCCCATGACTTCTTCTGCCAGTCTTCTAGAATCCAAGTGGGCCTTGGTACAGCCTAACCAGGCCTCTGGGCTACCCCCCATGGAGAGGACCTGTGAGGAGCCATGGCCCAGTATAGCCACCCAGTGTGTGCCTGTGGCCTCCAGTCCACTTATGATGTTAGCAGCTGGTGATAGAGCCTCCAGGGGTGTCCAAAGGGAACTCTGCCTAGGCTGGTCAGCCCTGTAAGTGCTAGACTCAGAGATTTTGTCCTGAGGTGAAACCCCCATTTCTCCCTATTGCAAAGACCACACTGGCAAGGACCACTGGGAGCTTCTTCAGGAAGTTCAAGTTTAAGTCTACAGGAAGAAATGTTTGTTTGAGGTTTGCCGCAGGAAACTGAATGAACCTGAAAGCAAAGACAGAGTGAAGTCACTCCACCCTCAAGTGGTAAGCAGTAGAGGCAGTGATTTAAAAGGAAGGAAGGAATAAGGAAGGAAGATACATGAAGGAAGGAAGGAAGGGAAGGAAGGAAGGAAGTTGAAGGAAGAGAGAGAGAGAGAGAGAGAGAAAGAAAGAAAAGAAAGAGAGAGAGAGAAAAGAAGGAAGGAAGGAAAAGGAAGGAAGGAAGGAAGAAGGAAGGAAGGAAGGAAATAGGAAGGAAGGAAGGAAGGAAGGAAGGAAAAGAAAGAAGAAAAGAAAAGAAAAGAAAAGAAAAGAAAGAAAAGAAAAGAAGAAAAGAAAAGAAAAGAAAAGAAAAAAGAAAAGAAAAGGAAAGGAAAGGAAAAGAAAAAAAAGAAAGGATTTCCGGCAGTCAAGACGCATGCCCTACATTTTGGGTGAAGGGTGAAGGACACAAGTTCCATGGAGAGGGAGAGGACGATTCAGGAGCCAGCAGCGCCCACCCCACCCTCCCCCAGCAAATGCTGTGCTGCCAGGGCAGGACTTCTATGGGGTGGCCCAGCGCCCCCTGTAAGGAGGCCTCCCAACCCGGTCAGTTTACCTCTGCAGAAGCATTACCTCCAAGACAACCCCTACAAGGGACAAGAGGAGGAGACAAGCATCAGCCCAGGCTCCTGCCACCTGGGCCAAACCAGCCTTGCCCCGTGTCCCCACTGGAGTCCTGCTCTCCTCCCATCTTCTCTGCCTTATGCAGAAGGAAGATGGCTCTGTAAGATAAAGATACACAGTTCCAGGGAGAACAGACAGAGGCTACCTCCTCAGGGCTCGCTGCGGCAAAATTGGCCATCATTACCTGGGTTTGGCAGACTCCCAGGCAGGCATGGCTGTTGGAGGGCTTTCTAGTGAAAAGGGAAGGCCCCACATGTGCTATTGAAGGCCGCTAGCTAGTGGCCACCTTTCTTCCCTTCTCCAGTGGGACAGTGGAGACTAGATCTGCATCCCACTATGGATAATAAGGTTAAGAAAATACCAAACGTACGAAGGATTGCAGATACTAAGCATACCAAAAAAAGTCACAAGTGTCCATGAGGAAGAGTATGTCAGTTGGAGATCAGTGAATATCCTATGGTTATAAAATCACCAGACTGATTTCTTTCTGTAGCTCTAATCTACACTACCAGAAGGAAATTCCGAGAGAAAAATTATTCCCCTGAGGGAATCACCTTAAATAAAAACACTTGTTTGGATATTTGTTTAAATATTATTGTCAACCACATGATAAATTGAAAAAGAGGCCATCAATACTGATCCCACAGACATAAAGAATAACAGAGGAATATTATGAACAACTCTATGCCTACAAATTTTGCTCATCTTTTTAAAGAAACAAATTTTGGTTTTGTTGATTTTCTCTATTGTTTTTCTATTCCCTATTTCATTTATCTCCTCTCTAATCTTTATTATTTCCTTCCTTGTGTTACCTTTTGGTTTAGTTTGCTCTTCTTATTTTAGTTATTTAAGGTTTATCATTAGGTGATTGATTTGAGATATTTCTCTTTTTTTAATATATGCATTTATGACTATAAATTTCCTTCCTAGCATTACTTTTGCTATATCCTATAACTTTTGATATGTTGTATTTTCATTTTAATTTGTCCCATATTTTCTAATTTAACTTGTGATTTTTTTCCTTGACTCATTGTTTAAGTGTGTTGATGAATTTCCACATATTTTTGAGTTTCCTACTTTTCCTTCTGTTATTGATTTCTAGTTTCATCCCATTGTGATTAGAAAAGATAATCTGTATGATATCAATCTTTAAAAATTGATTAAGATTTAGTTGGCGGACTAACATATCCTGAAGAATGTTCCACTTATACATGAGAAGAACATGTAGTCTGGTATTGTTGTGTGAAGTAACCTGTATATGTCTCTCAGGTATAATTGATTTATAGTAGTGTTAAAGTTCTCTATATCCTCACCAATCTTCTGTCTGGTTTTAACTTCCATTATCAAAAGTGGGGTATTGAAATATCCAACTACTATTGTAGAATTGTCTATTTCTCCCTGTTGTTCTGTCAACTTTTACTTCATATATTTTGGGGCTATGTTATCAGTTGTTTATATATTTACAGTTGTTAGATATTCTTGATGAAACTTTTATCAAAATATAATATCCTTTTTTGTCTCTTGTAATCTTTTTGACTTGTAATCTCTTGTAACCTATTATATCTGATAATACTATAACCACTCCAGCTCTCTTTTGATTACTATTTGCATGGAATAGCTTTTCCATCCTTTTACTTTCAATCCATTTGTGTCTTTCTACCCAAAATGATTATTTTATATATGATATGGGTAAATTTTATATATTATACAAAATATGTACAAGATGCATATGAAGTAAACTGTAAAACTCCAGTGAAAGAAACCAAGATCCAAATAAGTGAAGAAAATACTCAGATGCAAGTCTGAGGCTAATTTTCAGTGGGAGTTCGGAGATTATCCAATTAGTAGGATTCACTAGAAGTGCCAATGATTGGTCTTAATGTTAGAGATGTCATGTTTGCACATCTGAAGCGAAGCCTGCTCACAGATGAACATATAGTTTTGGTATGTGTAGGTGGAGTCCTCAGCAGAGGAACTAAAGATAGCTCTAGGAACACTAGGCACCTGCACCTCGCTGATAGCTGAATGACTCACCCATTTGCCACCCACAATTGAAAAAAAATTCTTATCTCGGCCCATCCTTCAGCTGTGGATGTGGACAGACTGAGAGCGTGACTGATCCCAGGATCTCAGTTGATCTTCCTGCTGTTGTGGAGTTTCCATCCATTTGGCTCATGCCCAGGTGGGCTCTGCAGTTGTCCTTTAATTCTCAAGGCCAACATTTTCTGTTAACCCATGTGTACATTCATATATAATAATATACGTGGCTATTGGTGATCTATAAATTGATGGTATTCTCAGTGTTCTGTTTATTGCTCATCTGTGCTCTGTAACCAAGGATGGATCGTGGATTGTGGAGGAATAGTTCATTTCCTCTTTCTGAGGAGGCATCAGTGGAATTTCTGCTGTGTGGAGTCCAAATGAGAGATTTTGTGTCAGACTGAGATGGGAAAGAGATCTGGACTTCTTTTTATTATTGCTTTACTTCAAATGTTTCATTTTGAAATTTAAAATATTTTTTTATATTAGAAAAATAAAAATCTGTTCAATCATAGAAAACTTTAAAATGCACAGAAGAAATGTAGACATGTGGCCTCTCCCCCCAAAACATTGTTAACTATTACATTGTTGAAACTTTATAGATCCAGCATGAATGGTGCTCCTTAGGGCTGCCACCCTTTGTAGGGGTTCTGATTTTTAGTGTGTTTACATATATTAAATATAATAATAATGATAATATAACAGTATATATAACCTTATTATATAAATAAATTTGTAAAAATAACAATAAAAAATAAATAAGTGGAGAGACAGTCCATATTTATGGACAGAAAGACTCATTATTAAAATATCAGTTCTTCCTAACTTGATCTATAGAGTCAACACAATCCAAATCAAACACAAATCAAAACCCTAGCAAATTACTTTACGCATATCGACAAAGAGATTTTAAAGTTTTGATCGAAAGGCAAAAGACCCAGAATAACCAAAACAATATTGAGAGGAATGAAGTTGGAGGACTGACACTACTGACCTCAAGATTTACTATAAAGATATAGTAATAAAGACAGTGTGTACTGATGAGAGAAAAGACACATAGATCAGAATAGAGAGCCCACCAACAGACCCACACAAAGATAGTCAACTGATATTTGACAAAAGAGCAGAAGCAATTCAATAATGATAGTCTCTTTTTAAAAGGTGCTGGAAATTGAACATCCACATACAAAAAAATGAATCTAGATAGTGACCTTACACCCTTCACAAAAATTAACTCAAAATGGATCGTAGACTTTACTGTAAAATATAGAATATGAGATTTCTAGATGGTAGTATTGAAGAAAATTGAGGTAATCTTGGGTTTGGCAATAAATTTTTAGATGTAACACCAAAAGCATGATCCATGAATGAAAAAAATAAGTTAGATTTCATTAAAATTAAAATTTTCTGTTCTGTGAAAGATCCCATTAAAAGAATGAAATGACAAGCCACAGACTGGGGAAAATATTTGTAAAACACATATCTGGTAAAGGTCTTGTGTCCAAAATATACAAACAAAACAAAACAACTCAATAATAAGAAAACAACCCCATTAATAAGAAAACAACCCCATTAAAACTGGACAAAACATTTGAACAGACAACTTACTAAAGATAGCAAATTGCAGATAAAAAGATGCTTAACATCAAATGTCATTAGGGAATTGCAAATGAAAATAATGAGATACCACTATACATCTATTAGGATGGCTAAAACACTGATAGCACCAAATGCTGACCTGGATATGGAACCACGAGAACTCTCATTTTTTGCTGGAGGGAATGCAAAATAGTATAGCCACTTTGGAAAATAGTTTGGTAGTTTCTTACAAAGCTAAACAGTTTATCATCCAATCCAGCAATCATGCCACCTGGTACTTACTCAAATGAGTTGAAAACTTATGTCCACCCACACAAAACCCTGCATACAGATGTTTATAGAAGTTATTTTCATAATTCTCCAAATTTAGAAGCAACCAAGATGTCCTTCAATAGGTGAATGGATAAACAAACTGTGGTACATCCACACAAAGGAATACTATTCAGTGATAAAAAGAAATGAGCTATCAATATGACCAAAAAAAAGAAAAGAAAAGAAATTTACATGCATGCTGTTCAGTGAAAGAAACCATTCTGAAAAGGCTACATACTGTATGATTTCAACTGTACGATATTCTGGAAAAGGCAAAACTATAAAGAAAGTGTGTGTACCGTGGAAGAATCACAGGCTGTGTTAGGTAGGGCGATGGGATATCCTGGCTTTTTTTTTTTTTTTTTTAGCATCAGTGATTAACAGAGGTTCTGTGGGGAGGGATAAATGAATAAATGGAACACAGGAGATTTTAAGGGCAGTGAAACTATTCTGTTTGAGCCTGTAATGATGGATACATGACATTATGTATTTGTCAAAACCCTTTGTACGAAAAATGTATAACACAAAGAGTGAACCCTGTTGTAAACTATAGACTTTAGTTAATAATAATGTATCAATATTGATCCATCAATTGTAACAAATGTACCACACTCCTTTAAGAAGTAAATAATACAGGAAATTATGCTGGGGGAGTGGAATGGGAGAGAAAGGGCTATTTTGGAATCTGTACTTTCTGCCCAATTTTTCCAGAAACCTAAAACAGCTCCCCCCAAATATAATCTATTAAGTAAAAAAAAAGTGGTTTATTTTTTAATATAAAATGAGAAACCACTAGAAAGACTTTAGTCAGGTTGGATATAGGTTTTGGATGAAACTGTCCAGAGGCGGTAGGGAAAGGGATGAGGGACAGAGTGAAGAAGAAGAGGAAAACTCACAAAGCCTGGCATCGAAGAGTAACTTGTGGTCCTTATAGAAGATAGAGGCTGTCTCAAATAGAGTAATATAACAGAAAAAGAGATAGGCTTGAAAATCATGGAGAAGGTCAAATAGGTAAGATGATGGGATGGGTTGTATATTAACGGTAAAAGAGGGACAGAAAAGGTGATGTCCATTTTTCTAACTTGAGTGACCAGGTGGATAATATTCTGCCTAATTAGGTATGAAGTTCCCCTGCTGATTCAGCACCCTGTGTCCATTCTTCATCATGACAAATTGAAATGTACTTGCTTGCTTGCTTGTTCAGTGGTAGTCTGCCTCTCTAGACTAAAATCGCAGTGATGGAGAGCCATGTCTGGTCTTATGCATCCTTGTCTCACCAGCACCAGCACAGTGAGTGGCATATAGTCAGCAATGAATAAAAGTTGTCCGCAAAACATAGACTAAGAAAGGAATATATAGGAAGAAAAGATACTTTAGCGAGTTCCTTTTTGGATGTGGTGAGTTTGAAATGACTGTGCAAAAGTGCAGCTGTAGATAACCAGGAGGCAGCTTGAAATGAGTCTAAAACTTGAGGAGAGATTAGGTTTGGAGATAAAGATTTGAGAGTTAACCAGCATGTGATAAAATCATGAAAGTGAGAAGAGCATCAGGAGCAGCCCTAATGGAGTTCAATCAACACTTAAAGGGACTTAATTCCTCCTACTTGTTAGCCAATTACCTTTGCCTTTAGAAGTCCACCATCACTTTCCCTGGGGCAGCTCACAGAGCTGGCGTAGAACACACTCCAGGCAACACGATTCTGTGCCTGAGGGAGGGCCCGGCTAGGCCTCGGTGACCTTTCTAAGGAGACATCATGTGCCAATCATTCCCTCACCCTGCCCCATTTTTCCAACTCAACTCTCCTGAGTTCCTTAAACAGCCCTGGAATTCTGTGAAATCCTCTCCCAGGAAATCCTCCTGAGCTCAGCCACAGAATAGCAATTATCCTGAATACCGCGGCCATTAAATAACAAATTTTTACTCCGCTTAATCAAAATGTAAAAATCTTACCCTTTCCCAGTTCTTTTTCCAGTTAGATACCTTTGGATGTCATCTACCTTTAAGATCAAATTAGGTCTATGTTTATATACATACTGTTGTCTGTTGCTATTTGGCTTATTGTTTCTATTCTGTTGTCTGCGTGGTTGGCCCCAGCAGGGTCTGTGAGCTTTGACCTGGTATGTACCATGGAATAATCAAAGGCTGTGTCAGGTAGGGTGATAGGACATCCTGGCTTTTTCTTAGCACCATTCTGATGAAAATATTCACCCTTTAACCAGGTGATATATCAAACTAAGCATTTTGGCTCAAATAATGTTCATCAAGGAAGGATCCAGGCTCCTCCTACCTCTCCTCTCCGCCATCCTTAGTTATACTGGCTTTGTCCTCACGCTTGTCAACTCATGGACAGGAATGGTTATTCCACCTCCAAGTTTTGTGTCCCAGGAAGATGGGGACAGGAGCAGGGGGAAACAGGGAAGAAAAGAAATTTCTTGTACTAAGTCTTTGTCATTTTATTCTGGAAGAGAAGCCCTCCCTAGGGCTTTTTACCTACATCTCATTGACCATGTGTAGCCACAGGGGACAGAGATCAAGCTTGTAGCTTTTACAGCTTCTATGACAGAGCCAGGCAAGAGATGGAAGCAATGAAAGTTGAGAACTGACAATTAAGTATTCCAGATTTAGGAATAAGTGTAAGTTACAGTATTACATCTGCGTTCTTCCTAAAATCCTGTGAGCGTATTTTAAGCTAATTTACTCATGCTGATGTTGATTTCTATTTGCATAATTCTTGGAGTGATCTTATTTCAAAAATTTCCACTCTGTAATATATGAACAATATTACTGTCCCTTTTTATTTATCAGTCTTATGTCAATTTATATGGTCTATTTTATCAAAGTGAGCTAGGAAAAGGATTGAAAATATTTCTAGATGCTAGTTCAGGTAATTGGGTAAATAAAATATATTTTAATCCACATATTATTTTTTAAGTTAGTTCCTGGATTTTTTCCCAGTGGTGGCAAGAATACCTCTGGTTAGCAAGCAATAGTACCAAAGATAATTTTACCCATCGTCCCACACATTTGCCCTGCTTAGTACATTACATAAATTAGAATTGCTGCAGCTATAAAGTCAGTGGAGCCTCTTTCACAGAGAAGTGCTTTATCTCCATCTGGTGGACAAACTTATCTTTGCACTGTGACTCCTAGTTCTTATGTCCGGCTATACTTCAGGATCACCAGTGGTGCTTGTAAACAACCCTGATGTCCCGGTCCCTCTCCAGATTAATCCAGGTCTTGAGTAGGACTAGGCATCAACATATATTTTTTAATATCTATAGCTAATTTTAATGTGTAATTAGGATTAAGAACCACTGAGTTAGAAGCTCTAAATCGATGATGACTACTGGACAATTATTTTTCCTTTAAGATTGCCATAAAGGAAAAAGAGCTATCTACATAAGTAAATTCCATAATCTTCTAGAGGTTCTTTTACAACTTCCAAAGAAGAAATCTAAGAGTTGCTAAGACGATAAGAAACTTAAATCTAAATTACTTCCCGTGTGACTCTATGATGAGGTAGAATGTGTGCTCTTTCTTTCTTTCCCTCTCCATCACACACACACACACACACACACACACTGCCCACACACACACACTCACACACACTCACACACAGACTGATCCCTAGGCAATCCTGTCTAGTTTCAATCTGATTTTGATACCTTATGTATTTACCAAAAACTTTCTTATACATTTTCTCATTCAATTTTCTCAAGAACTGGTTAAAATGAGTATTCCTTCTTCCCACGAGTGCTAACACTCATCTAAGAACACAGGGCCTTAGATCATCTTAGGTGCCCACCAACGCCCTGTATTTTCTTCATCTCTTTGCTCATTAAATCTTACACTGCTAGGATCACCTTCCTTCTCAGCTTGCTATCTTTTGAAAAAGCTTCTCAAACTAATTCCCACTGATGATGGCTCAGTTTTAATCACTACACATGCATTATCGAGATCAAATGTAGTTATTAAAAAGGGGGACCAGGGGGTGGCTCCATACCGTAGTGGTTAGCACACTTGCTTTACACTCAGAAGGTCCTGAGTTCACTCCCCGGTAGAGTCATGGACCCTGACGTGCCAGGCCCCCCGAGGGTGCCAGGGGTGCCAAGGGCTCACCATGAGCATGTGGAAGGAGACGGCCCCACCTTCAGAGATCCAGTTCCTTAGGGGAGACACAACATCTGTAGGTCAGGGGGCGAAGTGGGGCAGGGAATTAAAGAGGGAGGAAAAAAAGGAGACCAGTTCTGTTCTTGGCAATGGTTGACTAGACGGTTCCTAACCCTGTCACTGAAAATAAGTAGAAAAGTTGGACAAAATACGTACTATTAACAGAGTAAAAAGGCAAGACAGAGTGAGAAATAATATTTGCAACACTTATCACTGACAAAAGAGCTTAATCTAGAATATACACAACTCCTACAACTCACTAAGAAAATTTTTTAAAAGGGCATGGATCTCGTCTGATCTCGGAAGCTAAGCAAGGTCAGGCCTGGTTAGTACTTGGATAGGAGATCACCTAGGGAGACCAGGTGCTGTAGGTGCAAAAAAAAAAAAAAAGGCACAAAAATAAAAGGGAGTATTGAAATAGTCAATAAATAGATGAAAAGGCTCTGAATCTCATTAGTATATAAAGAAATACAGGTTAAAACCACACCCATCAGAATGGCCAAAACTGAAAAGACTAACAATACCAAGTGATGAAGAGCAACTGCAGCTCTCAAACCCTGCTGGAGAGGTGTAGACTGGTACAACCACTTTGGAAAATTGTTTGGTAGTATCTCCTAAACTCGAACATACATACATATCTTATAGCAATTTCACTCCTAGATACACACATAGAAATGCATGTAAGTGTGCACCCGAAAGAATGTTTATAGCAGCAAACAGGAGAGCTAAAGGTTTTTCAATAGTAGAATGGGTAAATTGTGATTTATTTATACAAACGGGTAAATGGGTAAATCTGACAAATGCAATTTTGCATAATCAGACACAAACAATGCATATTTTAAAATTTTCATTTATGTAAAATTTAAAGCTGGCAAAACTAATCCATGCTTTTAGAAGACAAGATATTGGTTACCTTTAGGTAACAGGAGGAGGTAGTGACTGCAAAGGGGAAAAGAATAATGATATTTTCCTTGCTCTGAATACATAGATGCATTCACTTTGTGATAACTAAGCTGTAAACCATTTTGTGCAGCTAAATTTTAAAAAGTTAAAAAACAAAACAGGATTTTCAAAAATAGTTTTCTAAAAATCAAATATCCCTTGTGTTTTTCACCTTAAGTGGGAGAGTTTTAATTGATGGGATATAACCGGCAGTGTTCCTCAAACTTTACTGTGCATATGACTTATCTAGGGATCTTGTTAAAAGATAGATTCAATCCAGTGTTCTGCTGTGGGATCCAAGATTCTTGCATTCCCATCAAGCTCCCAGGTGATGCCCATTCTGGAGTAGCAAGGCCCCAGGGCAGTGCTTCCCAAACCATGTTCCACAAATAGTCATGTTTTGAATTATTAATAGATGTTATTCAGATTGCTAAAACCTAATCAAAATTTACTTTGAAAATATAATACTAAACACTTTTAGGCCATTCCTCTTATTTTGTGAAAATTTGTGTTTAAAAATAGGTATGCCACACCTGAGAATAATAAACTCAATAAACATAGCTATGTGCCAGGCACTGTAACACTACCTCGCTTAATACAGAAGAATATGTCAGGAAATGGCAGGAAACACTGCTTGATTCTGGACACCCATGCTTGGCATCCTGCTGGGTAAGTAGCACTTAACAACTGGCGTCTCTATGTTAGATTGTCTATTGCAGGAGCCCTCAAATTTTCTCTGTAAAAAGCTAAGTGGTAAATATTTAGGCTTTGCAGACTGTAGGGTCTCTGCCACAATTACTCAGTTCTGCCATTATAACATGAAAGCAACCATAAACAATATGTAAATGAACGGGCACGACTATGGTCCAAAAAACTTTATTGATGTAAAAGCTGTCAGGCCACAGTTTCTAACCTCTGGTCCATTGAATCTTCAGTCAATGATACGTATCCTGTCTTGAAATTCCCACATAGTTCATCTTAGAAAATATTTTAAAATCTCTAATTAGAACTTTACTATTAAAATTTCAAAAATGAGTTTTAATTTTTTAAAAACAAATCATTCATGTGTATTTTGTATCTCAAGAAGGACTTTTGGTCTCATGAATGGTCACTCGTGGTCAAATAAATTTAAAAATGGTCTAAGGACAAAAAGAGTCCCCAAATTAAATGATAAATGAAGTGATAACAGAGAGGGGCTAAGTCTTAGAATAAAATCGCATTCTTGAACCACATACTTGCTAGGCCACTGGCCTAACAGCACTACAGTTTCTCAGGACTAGCAACCATCAGTCATTATATTTCTAAGTTGGTGTACAAACAGCACAGAAATAATGTACCTGAATTTAGATTCCACATAGAACCTAATCATGCTGAGTCCATATCATGAGGCTGTCAAAGATAAAGCCGGACATTAATTAAAGTAATAGAAACAGATTTTATTCAGTAACTACTGACAGTAAGGGAGAGAGCCGAGCTCCATTTCGATTTGCGAAGTGGTAGGTGACTGGGCATTTCAAAGGGAGAATGAGGGCTTATGGAGGAGAGACTTGGGACTCAAGTGGAAAATTACAGAGGATTGGTCTGTATAAGTGCCAACAGGCCAGCTGTGTCTGCTAGCTGGCAACTATCCAAGTTAAGACTTTATCTTCCCATAGAGACTGAACAACAGAGGCCCCATCCTTCCTGAAGATCACATTTCCGAGGAATGGCTTTCAGGTCTCTGAGAAAGATACTCCTGAGTTGTAGGAGATCCATATACATCTCAAAGGGACAGAGAAAGAATTCAGAACTGTAAACCCTTTTTAGTAATGCTCTTAACAGGGGCCTGCAAGAACAAACTGCAAATTCTTGAGCTTTCCAGATGAGAACTCCAAAGGGGCAGGGTTGTCCCAGGGCCTCCACCTTAGGCTGCTAGAAGCCATGTCAACCCCTACTCTTACTGTAGGGGTTGAATAGTGTTCATACTGAGAGTTTTTGCTGTTCTCAAGGCCCATTTGTAATTGTACATAGTTTTGTTCTCGGTACACATGGAAGGTATAACCAGAGGGGAAAAAGTGTTTTAGAACCAAAAGACCAAACTGACCAAACTTTAAGCTAACTATTATAATTAGACTAGGCTCAGCTAGCTCAAGCCTTAGGTCCAGAAAGTCTATGTTAATGGAAGTTTAGCTTACTTGGCCACGAAACAGGTCTAAGCAAAGCCTAAAGTTGCTTGATGAGTTCCATGTTTTGGGAAACTAGAGACTTTATTGTGTGTGTGAAACTGACACAGAGTTCAGATAACGGGGTCAATGGTGCTAGTCACCTATAAATGAAGGGCTTTAAAGAATCTGATTAGCTGATAAAACTCCAGTCTAGTGGCCAGACTAGTCAACTACTCTTTGGGATTTGGCCAAAGCAGATACACTGACAGCCTCTATGCTTTACAAAATAAAGGGAAGGAAAATGCCTGTCTTGATCAAACTGCAGTTTAAAAATATATACAGCTGCAGTGATGGTTGTAAGCAGAGTTCAAATAGCTAAAGTGCTTTTATCTTGCTCCAAAGTGGTGATGGGAGGAAGATAAGATTAGTGAAGCCAGGCAGTCCAGAGGTGAAGCACAATTTGATAGGTAGATTAGAGTAACCAGAACATTACATTCATCAGTTACTTGTTCTGGTAGAATTTAATCTGTAGATTAAAGGAGACTCAGGTCAGTAAGAACATTCAGTATATTGGAATGCGACTTTACAAAAACTGGTCCAGTTGAACCAAGTGACGAACAAACCTCCTGAAAGTCATAAGGACCAAACATAATAGGCTCAACATGCCCACCAATAACATTCTGAACTTCTTTGTTCTTTTTATTTTAACATTCTTAATTTCTCTTGAATGCTATTGAAGATCATTATAATCAAAGGGCACTCAGTAGCATAGCCTCTTCCCATTTTTAGATATACTGTACTTGGCTTTCTTCTCGTGTGCTTTTAAATAGTATTTATTATCAACAAGTTTTTATAAGTACTTGCTAAATGACTTCTATCACATACAGGCATAGCCTTCTATAATAAAAAAAAATAAAAATTTAAACTTGTAAAACAGATAGATTAGAAAGTAGTTATTCTAAGTATTAAAATCCTGCTTTATAGTAGGATTCCTTTGGCTAATTGTCTCCTCTAGGGCATTTAGAATTAATGAAATTTACACTTGCCTTACAAAACATTTTGAGTACTATTTACAGAATTTCAATCTGTCCCCTAAATCTGCTATCTACCACTTAAGCAAGTAGAACTATTAAAGCTTGTATTCTAAAGTGAACTCCAATACAATATTCCCATTGACTCTGTATTTCTAACTCACCGTACTTTACAGTTATCAAAAGCTGCCTCCAAAATATTCTCCAAAATATGATCTCTGCTACAATAAAATCTACTCTATAGCAGGAAACTTTTTTTTTTGATATGTGCTAGAAACCAGAAGTTTCACTTGTTATTATATTTCTAATTTTAGCTATTCCAGTCTGCTTGAAATGGTACCTCACTTGGGTTGTTTTAAAAATTTTTTCCAGCTTTTTATTAATATAAAACATTTCCTTTTTTTTCAGAAAGTTTCATGACCTCCAGGAATCACCTGATCTCCCTTCTCACTGTAGTTTTGCCTCTCCTTTTGGCTTTAATTTGTATTTCTCTGATGACTAATAATGTTTAGTATCTTTTCATGGACTATTATTTATATCTCCTTTAGTGAATAATCTACTCTTTTACCAGATTTTTCTTATAATTTTGTTTCCTCTATATTCTTATATATATCCTTTGTCTGATTTATGTATTGCAAATATTTTCTCCCTGGAAGCAGCTTGCCTTTTTTTTTCCGTAATGGTATCCTTTGAAGACAAGACATTTTTAAACTTGAAAAACTTCCTTTTTTGCTTTGATAGCTGGTGACTTTTGAATCCTAATGAAATTTTTGCCTACTAAACTTTGAAAATTATATAAGTTTTATAGTTTATGTTTAAATCTGTAGTCCGTTTTGAGTTAATTTTGTATATACCATGAGGTAAGGGTTAAGGCTCAATTTTTTTTCCATAAGGATATCCAGGTGTCCTTGAACCACTGTTGAAAAGGTGATTTACCCATCAAATTACCATGAACACTTTCGTCAAAGATCAATTGAAATCAATGTGGGGATCTATTTCTGGACTATTCTCTTCCATTGACCTATATGTTTATCCTTAGGCCA
The DNA here is from genome assembly GCF_902729225.1 of Pteropus medius. Taxonomy (NCBI): domain Eukaryota; kingdom Metazoa; phylum Chordata; class Mammalia; order Chiroptera; family Pteropodidae; genus Pteropus; species Pteropus medius. The sequence continues at coordinate 26,120,047 of NW_024344378.1, read as the reverse complement.
ACACCATACTATCTTAATTATACTATAGTTTTATATAAGGCTTGCTATTAGAAAGGGTAACTTTGATCTTCTTTTTTAGAATTATTATAGCTATTCAAGATTATTTGGACATTTATGTGATTTTAAAAATCAGCCTGTAAATGTCTGCCAAAAAACGCTGCTGGGATTTTGATAGGCATTGTTTACAATCTACAGATCAATGGGGGAAAATAGGTCTCTTAAAAAAACTGTCTCCATGAATATGATGCATATATCCTTTTATTTAGGTCTTTCAGTAATGTTTTTAAGTTTTCAGTATACAGGTTATTCAAATTTTTAAAAATTTACCCCTATTTTGGTGCTATTTAAAATATTTGAATTCTGTTGACAGTATATACAAATAAAGTGAATTCGTTATTATTTATTTCCCATTACTTTGTTAATTCAGTTTATAGTAGCATTTTTGTAGTCCTTAAGAGTTTTGTATGTGCTCATGTCATCTGTGACTAGAGTTTTACTTCATCCTTTCCAGTCTTTACTGCAGTAACTAGGACCTCAAATACGAATTTATACAGAAGTAGCGAGAGCATACATCCTCATCTTGGTGCAGATCTTAGAGGAAGAATGTTCAATATTTTATCATTCAATATCATGTTACCAGTAGGTATTTTGTAAATTCCCTTTATTAGGATGAGGAAGTTCTCTTCTATTCCTTATTTGCTGAAAGATTTTATTATGAACTTTGTAAAATGCTTTTACTATGTCTAGTGAAATGATCATGTGATTTTTTTTCTCAATTCTGCTACTATGATAAATAACTAATTTTCAAATATACCAACCTTTCATTCCTAGGAAAACTCGACTTTGTCACCACGTAAGGTTGGCATATTTGAAAATCAACTATATAAAAAACTCCTTTTTATATATTGCTGAATTCAAATTGCTAATATTTTGTTAAAGACTTTTGAAACTTTTTAAAGGATAACTAGTTTGAAGCTTTCTTAAAATATCTTTGTCTGATTTTGGTATAAAGGTAATGTTGGCCTCATAAAGTAAATGCTGGCTTCATAAATAGGGTTCCTCTTCTGTTTTCTAAAATTTTATGTAAAATTGGTATATTTTCATCTTTAAACATTTGATAAAATTTACCAGTGAAGCCATCTGGGCTTGGAATTTTCATGAGAAGAGTAATAATTCAATTTCTTAAATAGAGGTTTGAATTTGTGCTTCCTGTATGATCCAGGGCAAAGGACTTAGCCTTTCTGAGCTATTTATGCCTCTGAAAACCTGGGATGATAATTTTAATCATAGTACTCCTACGTCAGAAGGTTATTATGGAAGATCTACTGTGGAAGATGTCTGTGAAGGTGGTCTATAATCCATAAAGTGCTTTATATTTATAATGTTAAGGTTAATTTAGGGTATGAGCTGTCCAAAATGCTGTAATATCTTTGGAGTTGGACTTAGATGAGAAAAGCAGCAATGCAATACTATCAATATGCTTTTCCACAAAAAGCCATGGTGTCTGCAATGTTTATGTTGACAAAGACAACAAATGAACTTCATTCGATAGGCAGCACAGAATACTTGGGATCCAGGAGCCAACTGGGCAGAAACCTGGCCAGGGAGAGTTGGAGGGCAGGAACTACCCTTACAAAAGGGAAATGAGTATATGAGAACCCTTGGTTTTCACCACAAACAACAACATTCCAAAAAGCCATATTATAGGGTACCAGGAGGGGACCAGATGATTGCCCCCCATGCACCGGGAGAGTGGGAAACTGCACCAAGCCATAGAACCTGGGGTCACTCTGGGCCTCTGGATGGGGCTGCTTGCACCATCCCTGAGCACAATGCTGACTGTGTGGGTTGGCCCTACTGTCCCAGGCTGGAAACTAAGGAACAAGCAGACTTTCTTCAGAGATGCCTATCTGAGCCAGCCGGCAACCACACAAATAGGAAGTTTATCTTAACAGTCAGAGACAAGGGACATCTGCCTAACCTGCTGCTGGAGATGTTATGTTACAATAAGATACAAAGATCAGCTGTAAAGGAATTTTGTCTACAGCCATGCCACCCTGAACAAGCCCGATTCTGTCTGATCTCAGAAGCTAAGCAGGGTCGGGCCTGGTTAGTACTTAAGTGTATGCCAAATTGCCTTGCTAAAAAAAAAAAGAAAGAAAGAAATTTTTGTTTTTCTACCATTTTTATTTTTCTCCCTATAATGCCAGGGATAAATCTTTCTGGGTTTGGGGTCGATGACAATGCTCACAGCAAAGAGTTCAGCTTCTCACACCGAGGTTCCTGTTTTGCAAAAATGATCTAATCTTTTTTTTTCTCACTACATTTTGTTTTAATAGGTCTCAAAATTCTCTGACAGATTTTTGGTCAAGTTATTTCCATTAAAAAGCATTTAAAAACTAATAACTTAAAAACTACGACACACACAAAAAATGGTCCACAAAACATTCATCTTTCCTTCTGAAGGTTTTATGATGCCTTGTAAACATTAATCAATCTTTTACTATTAAACTTAAATGGCCAATTGAGACATACAATTCTGAGACCGTTCTCAGGTATTAGGGATAATACTTATTCAGCCTTCTGAATCTTCTGGGCAGACATGGAGACTTTGCCAGCTCCAGCTGCCTTCATGTCTACTGCTTTGATGACACCACAGCAACTGTCTGTCTCATGTTATGAACAGCAAAATGGCCCAGAGGAGGATAGCCAGAGAAGTTCTCAACACACGTGGGTTTGCCAGGAACCATATCAATGATGGCAACATCACCAGATTTCAAAAACTTTGGCTATCTTCCGACTTTCTCCCAGAATGACCATCAGTCTTCTTCAGCTCAGCAAACCTGCAATGTGAGCTGTGTGACAATCCAGCACAGGTGCATATCCAGCACTGATTTGGACTGGATGGTTCAGGATAATCACCTGAGCCGTGAAGCCAGCTGCTTCCACTGAAGGGTCATTTTTGCTGTCACCAGCCATAGTGCCATGACGAACATTTTTGATAGACACATTCTTGACACTGAAGCCCACATTGTCCCAGGAATAGCTTCACTTAAAGCTTCATGGTGCATTTCAACAGATGACTTCAGTTGTAAGTGACTGGAGCAAAGGTGACCAACACGCCAGGATGGAGGATACCAACCTCCACTTGCCCCTCAGGGACAGTATTAATACCACCAATTCTGTAGACAACCTGGAGGGACAGATGTGAGGGCTTGTTGGATGAGTTGGTGGCAGGATGCAGTCTAGAGCTTCAAGCAGTTCCAATGGCATTGCCGCTTTTACAGGTGACTTTCCATCCCTTGGACCAAAGCACATTAGCACTTGGCTCTAGCATGTTGTCACCATTTCAACCAGAAATTGGCACAAATGCTACTATGTCAGGATTGTAGCCAATTTTCTTAATGTAGGTGCCGACTGCCTCAATGATTTCCTTAAATACTCTTCTGGCTGCAGGGTGGCTCACTGGAATCCATTTTGTTGTTTCACATGCAGTGTATAAGCCAGAAGGGCATGTCATGTCACAGGTCTGCCCATTTTTTGGAGATACCTGTTTCAAATTCACCAACACCAGTAGCAACAATCGGGATAGCAGAGTCAGTCTGAGATGTGTCTATAATGTTTTTGATGAAGTCTCTGTGTTCTGGGGCATCAATGATGGTCACATAATACTTGCTGGTTTAGCATTTCCACAGGGAGATGTCAACGGTGATACCACGCTCACATTCAGCTTTCAGTTTACCCAAGATCCAGGCATACTTGAAGGAGCCCTTCCCCAACTCAGCGGCCTCAAAATTTTCAATGGTTCTTTCATTGATCCCACCACGTTAGTAGATCAGATGGCCAGTAGTGGCGTACTTGCCTAAATCTACTTGTCCAATGAAGACGATGTTAATATGAGTCTTCTTTTTCCATTCTGGCTTAGATTTAGTGGTGGTTTTCATGACACCTGTGTCCTGGAGGCAAACCCGTTATGAAAAAGTGTGATCTGTTCCTAAGAGTGTGAAGTTGACTCATTTATTTGACTAAATCACTGCTACCCAGATACACTTAAAAAAATTCACTGCTTTCTGCATTAGAAGCAATGAAAGCAAGCAACATTGTCCAGTAAGGATGTAGGTAGGTTGAGGATTGGCCACTGACTAAAAAAAATACAAATGCAAACTTCAGAGGTTAAATTCAGGCGATTTATTGTAAACAGGATTATCCTAGCACTCCACCATACTGGCTGTGTCACATGCTCGCTCCTCCAAATCAACTAGTCAAAAAGACTATTAAAAAGTCACAGGTAACTAATACCTTAGTTTGTTTCACAGATCTTTACTAAATAAGCATCGAGTAAATAGCAGTATCCGGGGTAGTCTGTTATTGCTTGTGGACTGCAGCTTGGACCCATTTAAATGAATCCATTAGTTTGCCTGAGTGATCCAACAGTAGCTCTAGATCCAATCTGGATGCCAGCCAATGCTGGAGCACACTGAACAACAATCACAGGCTCCTGGAAGACCACATGCTATTCCTTTCAGATTTCTTCACGTGACTTGCTCCTAATAATGACTCTGTTAAATGTCACCCATTTATTAAAAAGAGCTAAAAGTTACTCAATAGCACATAATTTTCCACAGAAAAGGTAGGTGGATTATTTACTCCTAACAGTGGTGGATTTAAACACTCAGGACTAATTTTAGATCCCTCTCATATATATTTGCAATTTGATGAAAAGCTGCATAGTCTACAAATGCATAAAACCAGAAGGAAGTGTTAACTCACACACCTTCTGATGGACAAAGACAAGCTTCATACAAGGAAGCTCTTGAAGGTAGGGATAAAAGACAGTTACAGCACCACATTTATGTGAAATGGAGCCCCGCTTTTCGAAGCAGCCTCCATAGCTGTGATTATATCATTCCTGCCCCAAATTTAGATTATTTGGATAACGGCAAACGTGAAAACTTAAGATGTAAGAAAACATGACTCTACAGAAAGAAGTCCTGGCAAACCAACTCATATGGAGGTAAAATGTCACTTGAAAATGCCATACTTTACTTTGCCTGAGTTAGTGGACAATAGGACCACTTATTGTTACTAGTGCCTGTATGTGAAAGTATATTCACAATTTCTCTTGAAGTTTTAATAACAGTAAATATTTCAAAACAGCTGTTAAATCTATAGTAACGATTTCATCTAAAATAGTATCTCATGAAAAAAATATTTTTTAAAAGTCCACTCCAGTCATCATTTGTGTGTTTGTATGTTTACATTTATATATTCAAAAAATAACTTAACACTTAAGGCAATATTAGACTGGTAGCAAAACGGATTTTAGAGTCTTATGGAGATCATGCTATTTAAGAATCCAAGGTTTTAATTTTTATACTTCCAAAAAGTTAGCTTTGTACTTGTTGACTTTTAACTTCATAATGGGGCAAATATATTGGTTCATATACTCACTGTAATTTTACGGTAGTAAAAAGTTACAGGTGTTTAAATAGCTGATGTTGGAAAAGCATGTCACACACTCAGTGGGATCTGAAGTTCACCCTATTTGTACTTGTTAAATAAATACAGTAACATCTTGATGAGAAAAGTAAAACTGATGGAACACTGCAAACCAACTATGAACAAGAATGCCAATATAATCCAATCAGAAAGAAACGAATCACAGTAATCCTGAGAAATTCAGTTTGGGACAAAATCAATGTAAAGTAATTCTGTATTTCTAGCACTATAAATAAGTAGGGTGTTCTAGGGTTTTCCAGCATTTGTCTAGTTTGAATAAAAAACATGTTCAAATTTTATAAAAAGATTAAAACCATGCCTTATAATCAGCAATTTGACTAATAAAAGAAAATTACATTGTTTTGTTCATTATCTGCCAAATGTTATGTTCTCCATTAATTTACATAAAACCATCAAGTAGAAAGCAAATTTGAGGACCAATTTTTAAAAAGGTATTACCTTTCTAAATGTTTTGAAGACTTTTCTGTCAACCTAGGAGGCTTTTAGAAAAAAGGTAACATATTTTCTTCTGACAAGTGACTATTTTACAGAATATGGAAGAAACATTCTATAGGAATATCATTTATCATCTTAAGTATTGTTATATAAGAGAAATTTCTCTTAGTAATGAAAATTTTTTTTAAATATTTAAGAGGCATGTATTTTAAAAATACTCTACATCTAAAAGATTCTGTAATTTAATTACTTTGGATTTTTAATATTTCTACATTATGACATTTGACAACTTCCTTTTCCGTTTGTGTCTCTAATAGTGAATCAGAAACTATAAAAGTGGCCAAGATTGTTTTTCTGGCCCCTGGAAGACTCAGGAATGCATCCACTTGCACTTTCCCACCCGTGGGGAATCTTCAGAGTTTTGCAGCCATGAAGTTAATATGTGGCTTCACAAGGGGAAACAGCGGCAAACCACGCTTGAACTCGGTCATGTTCTGAATCACTTCAGGCTGCAAAGAAAAATTTTCTTTTAGTATATCAGCCTAAGAAACAGACTCAACAGGACATTGACATTTTTCTCTATCTTTTTTTTTTTTAGATATACTAATTTCTACCCCATATATTATGATCTGCTGGCCTTTCTTTTTGTATCAGTAGGGCCAGAAGATCTATGCCAATCCATGGTGAATGTCCCTAGTGGGGCTGTGGGCCAGATGGAGGACACAGCTTTCCTCTGGACATACAAGGCTGGCACACCAAGGGCTCAGCACCAAGGCTTCAGCAGAGTGGTGGAGGCTGCTGTGCCCACCCAGTAAGGGCCTGGTCACACTGCCAGTTTCCTCCTCCTGCAAGTAAATGCCAACCTTTCCAGATGACTAAAATGTGCCAGGCTGTGGAAGGGGCTGGGAACAAATGTGGCTGGAGAGGACTTGTTGTGGAGTAACACAACCGTTCAAGCTAGAGGCAAAGGCAGACAAGGGCAGAGGTTGAGTGTCTCTGCAGCTGAAAAGGGAAAAGTGACCACTGGGAACTGTCAGAAAGAACGGAGACCTGGCCTTTAAGGGAGACCAAAGGTAGAGGCTCTAACACCTGGTGACCTGAAACCTCTAGGTCTTATTCGTCCTGATGAATAAGCTCCTTCTAAGTAGTAAGTCCCCTAATAGTGCAATCTAACATAACATTTATATTTCTTACTTGTGGTAAGGCTGGTGCTTGTAACAAATTTATATCATTTTGACATGGGAACTCTCCAACCACAGGACCTATAAGAAAATGAAAAGTTTAATGCTTTGCACTTATTGATACTAGCACACAAGAGCCATTTTAGAAAAACAAAAGAAACCAGACTCAGCTCATTAAACAACTGTATCAGGCCCAGTTCATGTACTTCTCAGATCCTCTCAGGCTGCCTGCTCCCCGAGGCCTTGATTACTTGTCCTGCCTCCTATCTGGAGTGTCCCCAATGATGGTTCATGATGTTACCATGGTTATTAAAGTCTTGGCAGCAGCAATTTTAGTGCCCATGTCTGACCTCACTGGACCCTGAAGCTCTGGCCACCAAAACAACCCAGAAGGCCGGGGGAGTTAATGGTTGTGGGGCAAACCTTGGCCAGTCAGAGACAGGAGATGAGAAGGATGGAGCAGATAAATTGCTTATTCTTCCTCACTACATGCAGTGGTTCCATATGGCTTCTTTGGAGACGTCTCACCAGCAACTAGCTGTGCTTTCTTAAAGGGCTGTAGCCAGCCTTGCGTTGTGCCATCTGGTATTGGCTCTCCCCTTCACTAACTCATTTCTCTTTTCCCCTTATTTTTGCTTTGCTAGAGCAGATTCTGTCTCCAGTTAGTTCCCTTCTGCACCCCTTTACTTTCTGGTACTCAATAAGAGATGTAGCTGTGGGAAGGGACAGCTATAATGTGCCTAAAAACAGTCAAAAAAGTCAAGAATAAATACTTACAAGAATCCATTTCTCTGGCAAGAACATGGACGGATACCTTATGTCTCCTCGGGGCATCTACAGCCAACATTTCCTAGGCAGAAAGAATGGCAAAGTCACCCTTTTGCCCACTAAGGAACTTAAAATGAGGTGTTCTCTTACAACCGTGAAGAACCAGAAACAGAAAAGATGCTTCCTTTTCTTTCCCCTCAGTTACAATATTTCATTTAAACTCTACAAATATCAGGCAAGAATTATTTTTAACCCCATTTTACAGATGAAAAAAACCGAGTCCAAGGAGATGAAGTGATGTGTTCAAACTCCTACGGCAAATAAGTACTTCGGCTGGGATTAAAAATGTAGCCCAGCTCTCAGTGGGGTGTGACTCAGGGCCACACCTAGTGATCTTTAGTGTCTGCAGAGACAATGGACTGAGCTTAGTCAAGAGATAACCACAAAGCCTGCTCCTCTAAGAACCTCAGATTCTACACCAGGGCACTGCTGTGGTCCCTCGCCTACCAACAGAAGAGGAAACTAGCATTTATTAAGTTCTGCCTTATACAAGGCACTCTCCTATTTAGCTCACTTGATTTCCTGCTACAAATACAGATGAAGCTTCAGTGGCTCGCCTGCCACTCACTTCCTGCTGTGCGGCCTGGTTCCTAACGGGCCACTGACCAGTTCTGGTCCGCAGCCTGGGGTTTGGGGACCCCTGTTCTAAGGAACACAAGAATCCCAGGAGATATTTATAGGTATTTAGTGGGAGGAAAAAAAAAAAAAGGTCCATGGTGAAATCAGTTAGGGAAATGTTTTCTTGATCAAAGTTAAACAAATGCTAGGCTATAGAAGTCTTTACTCTGGGGCTTCCTAGAACTTTTAAAATGCTAACCCACTCTGTGATTCTCCAAGAACAGGAATAAAGAGTGTAGCCATTTCCAAACTTAAATGGTCACGAAACTCTTTTTTTTCTAGTTACCCCTATTAATATCTTGTAGAACACTAGTATATTATGGGACACAGCTAGGGAAATGTTGTTTGAGATTTAACTTAAGCTCGTTGGTAAACACTCATTTTTAAGACAAGAAAAATTCAGTCTGTTATAACAAATTTCACAAATTCAATAATCAGGTACTACTTATAATTTCAAATGAATAATAGAATGTGGAAGGAAAGGCAAATCTTCATTTCTTTTGGAAACATTATAGTACGTTATATGAGGACATCATTCTTTCTGAACACACATAATGCCTTAAAATGACTGTCTCAGAAACCAAAAAGAGCTACACATGACCACCCTTTTTTGTAGGCAATTGAGAACAGATACTTAACCTCACAGTTAACAGTCTTAAGTAGCAAACAAACACAACTAAAACTTATTTTATAATATTAAAAAAACATATTCTGATTTAAAGTATTCTGATTAAAGCATTTAAAAATCCTAGGATTGAGTATTACTAATAGATAACAATAACTAGTTATTAAATACTAAGTTCCAATCACTTTACGTATCTCATTTCAATTAATACTCCAATTATTCTCTATTTCGTAAATAAGGAAACTGAAGCTAGAAGCTTAAGTAACTTGGCCGAGGTCACAGAGCCAGCTAGTTGGTGATGGGGCTGAACCCCCCGCTCTGTATTCAGAGGCCATACATGTTCCTGCTGCTGCCCCTACAGGTAAAAGAACCTTTGGAGAAGTTGAGATCACTGAGTGAGGCCAGCAGCTCTAAGCAGGGCACTCTAGACAACTGAACAGCCTGGCAGTGGACATGTGTCCTAAGCATTGTTCCTACACCTAACTCTGCCCCTCACTGTCCTACTGTAACTCTCTCTCCATTTACACAAAGACTAGCTGGGGTTAAATTTCAGATCAAAATTTTGTTTTATATGTGTTTTTATTAACAAAACATGTGTGTTTTAGACATACATATATACATACATAAATACATATACATATATAGTTTTTAAAGCAGTTTTGTGTTCACAAGAAAACTGAGTGAAAGATGCAGAGATTTCCCACACATCCATTGTCCCTATACATGCGTAGTCTTCCCTTATCAAAAAAAAAAGATATGTATATATTTTAAAGACTGCTACTGCAAAAGAGCAAGAGTAGTTTAGATGAGACCCTTATCTTCCTTTACACAATGCAAAGGGAGCTGCGAAGTAAAGAAAATAACTTGCCCAGCCCCTTCCACAGCCCAAATGGCTCAAATCTCACTGCCAAAAAAGGTACATTCAAAACACTGGCTTTTACTGTCAAATTTTGAAACTAAAATTTTACTGTCAAATTTTGAAACTAAAATAGTCTTCCTTTAATTTATTGCTAAGGTGTTACTGGCTATATTGATACTTGTTTGCACATACAGAGAACATCGGCCTTGTAGTTTCGCAGAGGATTTGGTGGTAAGAAGTATGAGTGACTCGTCAACAGCGCAAGGTCACCACTTTCCTTTAGGAAACGACCAGCACCTTCACGTCGGGACATTCCCTCTTTCTCACTCTCCCACATGGAACCAGCGGTGGTGAATTAAATGGGTACTGGAAACCCCAGTACAGGAGAAAAATGTGATTAGCCTTCACTGTGCAAGTAATCTCACAAAATCATTCTAATGAGAACTGCAAGTACTGACTCTTGTACTGTCAGTTACAATATCTCCCTGAAAAATGACATTGCAAAGTAGGTGATTTCTCTCCTAAAGAGATGTCAGAACAGGGCAGGACTGAGTTCCTGACCAAACGACTGGCACCTAATAAATCAGATGTGATGAACCCAGAGAAGTGGCTAGAACACTAGCTATGATATAATTCTAAGGCACTATGGTAATTACAGAGTATAATTTTGCTCTTTATTTTGCAAAATAGATATAAAAGTATTTTACGCATAATAAAGGCCCCAATGTATTACAAAGAATATATGTAATACTTTAAGTACAACTCTATTGCAGCTTAAAATTTAATTTTTGCACTTAGCATGCTTATTACACATTATATACCCACATAACAAAATTTTTGCTGCCCGTCTTGGAATTTTGTTACAGGTGGGGAAAATTGACATGGTGCGAACCTCTTAAAGCTGTACTGGGAAAATGTTCATGGTGGTGTCTATTTTTCTCTTGATAAACTTTCTCAGTGCCCACAGGCATTCAAAACTCAGAAGATCCCTGAACAATGTCCAAAGGTGAGTAATCATTTATTTAAAGAAGGAGCCACAGTGGCACCTAAATGGGTGAAGACAATTTATAGTTGTCAGAGATTGGAGAACAATCTAATTCCCAAGTTCTATTTGTTTTCCTTGCTTTTCCTTTCCACCAGACAAGCTCAGCAATGTTCTTTGTGAGTTAGGGTGGGGAATAGAGAGAAGAAACAAAAAGGTAGCCTAAAGAGATGACTCAGGAAGCCAGAAAGGCCATCACCGTCCCTGGTTCAGAGGGAGAAGAAAACCGTACTGGGTTCAATATAAATTTTCTCTTTTTTCTAACAGTAATTATGTGTCAAAAAAAATTAAATCCATAAACACGCTTTCATAAATCCTGTGTGACTTGGTTCACAACACAGAACGTATCATATTTCCTTATCAGTCAAAATCTAAATATATGAATTGAATTTACCTTGTAGAATTTGATGATATCTTCCTTGGTTAGTGTCTTTAAATATGCAACTTCTGTATTATCTGGAAAAGTAATTAAACAGTAATTTACTAACAACCCCATTTTAAGTAGCCCAGAATACTACACTAAGTGATAATATACTTCAACACTCCTAAGTACCCACATTTTTAAAAGTGATCATCTGCTTCTGCAATAGTAAGGGAATAAATTTCAAGTAAAAAATTAAGAGGATATCCCGGCTCTCTACTTATGAGCTGTTGGATCTTGGGTCAATCACTTCCACTTTTCTGAGCTTCAGTTTCTTCATCTGGAAATTGGGGATAATAACTACTTAATGGGAATATAATGAGAACTAAGAAACATGACAATAACACATTGCTAAGGGACATGAGAAACATTCAGTAAGTTGTACTATATTAATAGTGAATACAACTGCTAGAAAATTACAGGTAGGGCAGCCCAAAAGAGGAGTGTTGGCTAAGATCTTCAGTTTCCTGGTGTCAGAATGAGAACACAACCTAACTCTCCTGAATTCTAGTGTAGTTTAGCACGCCCCACTGTTAATGTCTACTCTGGAAGAAAGGTGAAAGGAAGCTGATAAGCGGGAGACTTTGGGGGGCAGTCTCAATCTAAAAGCACTGACAAATTTTTGGAGATCCTTAAAGGCAAATGTTTGAATCCCTGTGCCTCCACGGCAGCACTTGCCTCCAATGAATTCAATCTGCAAATTTAAAATTTTTTTTTAAAGAGTTATGGAAAATAGACACCTACATGCCCATGCTCAGAGCCTCAGGGGCATAGCAATTGAACACGAAAAATGAAATTAGATTTATTATTAGTGTATTATTATGAGACATAGGTAGATCCAGCTCAAGCTTTAGAGAAGAAAAAAAGATGAAGTTTCCAGTAGGAAATTATGTTAAATAATGGTTCTTTAGAAGAGCTGTCTATGCCTTGCCCCCATCAGTACTAGAATATCACCTCTAAAACGAATACCATCTTGTAGAATGGACTCAGTGTCCTCAAATGTTACACTTATACACCCTAATTCTGCCTTACCTCTGTCAAAATTGTATTGCTGGGAGATGATTTCCCCCCAATATTTAGCACACTCTGCAGATAGCTTCTTTGGTTTGTCTAGTCGACGAATTGCTAATGCTTGAATATGTTTTTGGAAGGCCTCTTCTGTCATGTCCTCTATAGACTTTTCCATGGCAATTAAGAAAGCTTCCACTCTGCTCTCCAGGTAGTGAGGAGGCTTTTCTGACTGGATGATAAATCGTAAGCCTTGTATGCCATTGGCTCGACGTGGCCCGCTGAAGACGATGTAGCCTGAAACATAAACACCACTTTTAATCTTTCAAAATTTGTTCTGTCAGAGCAAATAAAATCTACTTTAGGGTTTTATATCATTAACCTCTGAAGAAATATGAGCAATCAAAACATCCTCAGTTTATAAGGAGAGACCAGAAGAGTTCTCTGAAGATGAGTTAGAAAGTTGGAGATAAGGGTTCTTAAAAAAAACAAAAAAACAAAAAAAACCTATTGATCATACAAATTTAATCTTACTCCTCATTAATCTTCAATTTATGTTAGTTATTCCCACCCCTAAGAAATGCTAAACTAATTTTCATCCCTTAACCAAAGAAAACCTGGTACTGTTTCCTTTCACATCCAAGTTCCTCATGTGAACGTGCCTGTTTCATTTCCTGTTACATAATCCATTCCTGGACCAACTCTACTCAGGTTGTAAATCTCTAGAGACCTTGTAATTGAAAGTGACACTTCCACTGCCGTCTTGTGAGCTCATGCACTACCTCCCTTCGACACATTTTCTAAACCAAGCGCATGCCCTGCCTCCTCCAGCTGCACTGCGCTGAACCACACCTCTGACAGCTGTGGTGTCTCTGGGTCCCACTTCTGAGGAAGAAACCATCTCCAGCATAGCCTGTAGCATCTGAACACTCTCAGTAGCACTTACCGCACTGTACTACAAATACTGCTTTGCAGGTCTGCCTTCCTGATTAGACTGTGAGCTCCTTGCAGGAAAGAATCATTCAGAACTTATCTATTTTCACTTCCCAGCATGTAGCATGGTGGTTGTTTAAAAAAAAAAAAAAGAAAAAAAAGAAAAAAAAGAAAAAAAAGGTGCTTGGAGGCACCTCCCAAATCCTTTTTCACTGGCTCTTTTCTCATTGATCAAACCTGCCACGATCTCCAAGACTTTTAACAGTGCCTATAACTCCACTTGAAAAATTTCCTCAATACTTACTGAGTACCTTCTATGTGCCCTAGGCTTGGGATACAAAGATGAATGAGAGAAAACACCTGCACGCTCAAGGAATCCAAAGCTTAGTGGATCTAAGCTTCTCTGGATGGCTTGCTTCCCACCTTATCACCCATGACAGCCTGCCCTTTGTATCCTCTCCTTGCTACCCAAAATGTCTTCTGTGTTGATATGTATGCAATGTAAACATGGTGTCATCGCCTCAGGAACTGCTTTAATGTGCATAAGATATTAATTGCTTATCTTTTAGAAGTGGGTCCCCCACAAATGAGGTCTTCACAAGTCTTTCTGAATAGAACATGCCTAAAGTGACATGCTGGGGACCGTTACATGTGGAGAATGTTCCCTGAGGACAGTGGTTGCTCCTCAAGGCCTAGGGCACCCTGTTTTCCCCTACTTCTCTCTCACCCAGCTGCTCCTTGGTACGCAGGGTGTTGAAGCAAGGCTCAGAGATGATTTGACAGAAGAGCTCCAGAAACATATTCTCCGAGGTGCTCTGCATGTCTGTTTGGTAGTATATCTCGATGCCACAGTTATTGTGAACTTCATTCCTCTGCTGATAAACGAACCACCCTCCTAGGAAGTTTCAAAAAAAAGAGCAACATGTTCAAAATTTATTTAGGGTTTAAAAAAGTTAATGTTTTGCTTGGCTTTTTAAAGTTGTTCCATTTGGTTGGTGTTTGGCCATTCCAAGCGGCAATTAATTAAGAATGTGAAACAACTTAGCTAAGGGAATCCTAGTGCAGTGATTTGCATTTGGTAGGTCTTCGTGTGCTCGCTTCAGCAACACATATACTAAAATTGGTAGGCCCTCGTTAAACACTTATTAAATTTAAAGGGCAAGGAACTTACAAAACTTAGCCCTCGTTAAACACTTATTAAATTTAAAGGGCAAGGAACTTACAAAAGACCCATTTTATGACTAAGTATTAATGCTAGATGAGACTCATAATTAATAAAATGTACAACGTACTGTAAGTACTAGATTAGAACTAATACATACAAGAACCTCAACAGAAATACCACTTGTTTTAATAACCATACGAAACAATTTCTAAAAATTACTAGTTGTGCCTTTATTATCTTGCATTTCTATTTAACATTCTATTCCCAATACTGTCTACTAACACCCACACAAAAGGTCATTTCATAAATTTACACAAATACGTACAATGCTTAGATATTAACTTAGCCTACCATCTCATTTTAGAGATGAGGAAACTAAGGACTTGAGAAGTGGGGTGACTTGTCCAAGGACACAGAGTCAGATGGTGGACAGCTAAGACTAAAATTCATATATGTTGATAAAATATTTCATCAAAGTTATGAGCAGATGATCATGCTTTATGATCTGATCACTTTATTTCATGAGCAATAAATGTGGCTAAGCAAATACACAGCGCTTAGTATTTAGTATTGTATAAGACTCAAATTTAAGCTTTCCCAGACATAGTAGTAATGAGGCGTTTGCTCACTCACACAGAAGCTAATTTAGACATCAACAGTAAAGGGAGGCAGAGAAGCTTGGACTTGTATTTCAACTATGTCACTTTTCTGACCAGACCCAAGACTAACAGTCAAACTTTCTGACTGCATACTCACAGCACTAAGTTCCCTCTTATCAGAAGAAGTAGGAGATCACAGGCTGGAAGTCTGCCTCCCCCCATACACGCTTCTAGCCTTTTTCATATGTATCCCTAAATGTCTCCTCCTTCATAATGCCTGAAATTTTTCTTTTTAAACTGTAAATATTGTACCATGGAGAGTTAAGTGAAAGACTATTTAAGACACATCCAACCAGTTGACTAAATTATAATGATTTCCTAACATCTAGCATTTTAAGAGTGGGATATGAACTGAATTTTTGAGCATGGGGCAATTTGTGAGGGCACTTGAGAGACAGAAGAGATAGTGTCCTAGTAAGAAGAAGTGTCAAAGATAGATTTCACTTTGAAATTTTGTTTTTAGACTGGCTTCACTCTGCCTCATGACCAAGTGTTGTGGTTTTGGAATGGCAGATCCTGATTCTTCCTCTCCGCCATGATGTAGTTACTGAGGAACAAACTAGCAGAAGTCTGAAGTGAACCATTACCAGGTGTGTGATGACTGGCCATGTGGAACAGCAGAGCTGCGCTCAAGGTACCTTTGCACATTCAACAACGATATCCTGAATTAATACTATGTTTGAGTTGCTTTAATAGCTACTCAAATGAGCTAGACACAAACCCTAGTCTTAAGAAACATATAAGCTAACGAGGGATATGGAGATGTACTTCAATCACAATGCAAAAGGAGAAGTGCTGAGTAACTTAAATAAGGGAAGGTTCAGAAAACCTGTGCTGGGGAAGTCAGCATAGGAAGTGATAACTTCTAGCTGGGAGCGTTAGAAAATGTTTAGTGGAATAAGATGGGCCTGGAAGGATGAATAGGGGTAGACATAGGTCCATGAGGAAATGGGGGTTAGGGGGTGGCATGGAACACTATTTTCAGGAGAATAAAATAGCTGGGGGGTAAAAAAAAAGCACAGACCATGCATGCATGGGAAATAATCAATAATTGAGTTTGGCTGAACAAACAAACAAGAAAAACAAAAAAACAATGCTTCTCATCCCTGGTCTAACATACTTCCCACTAGACAATTTTGAACAATAATGAAAATAATGCTTAATGAGTTTTTATAGCAACAGAAACCACTGTCAATGCAAAATTAACCCAACACTGCAAACTCTAAAATATTATTATCCATTCCTTATGTTAATTCCTCATAAAGTATGCATGTAATGAAAACATGTTGTTATCTGCGTGTGGCTTTCCTAAAACTATTTCTGCCAAAGGTTCCTATGGCGTTCCAATTAAATATTATGATTCCAGTTTTCATTTTATTTCATGATTCACAATCAATATTTCTTTAGCATTGTGATATTTTTACTTCCTAACTTCTCTATACTCAATTATCCATCAATTCCAGTATCATTCTCCTCAGAATAATTGCCTGCCTCAATTTCACTTCTTTGGCCCACCTATAGATAATTTTCTGGCAGAATTTTCTGTCTTCGACCATACTTTTATAAATAGAAGATCCCAGTAGATCTTTACCGTAAAACTATACCTTATTATCCAAATGAATTCAATCTACCTGTAATCGCCCACAATATTATGTCAAAATAGTTCATTACCAAAATTGTAACATTTCAACTTACTGTCAGGGAGCTGAACTTCTCTGTACCGAACTAGCTGACTGGGAAGGAGAGGTTTCGTATGTGCATGTTCAATAAGAGTGTCTTCAACCATCTGCATAATACCTAATGCAGCCTGTGGAAAAAGACAGGTCACAGTACACAAAAACACAAATGTATCTTGTCTGTGAAAATAAAGAGTATGTTGAATGACAGCCAATACAATATGAAAACATGCTTGTTTAATAAACTAGCCTAGTTTATCATAAAAACCGATTTTTAAATCTTAAATACATTTGAACCTATTCAAATGAATAAAAATTGAAATTTTCAATTTGCAATATAGTCAATATGGTATTAGTGAAGAGAAACAGAGACTCAGGCAGTCTCAATGCTGGGAGAAAGACACTGCTGAAGTTGGAGACATTATCGGTGATAAAAAGTTGGTCCCAAGTAAACAACACCTGGGGTTATAGCAAAGCAAAGGAGGTGAGCATAAGGCTATATGTTGAATAAAACTGACCTTGGTAAGAATCCTGTGTCTGCCAGACTTATTAGCATCTGACCTTAGGCATATTGTTTTGGAGCTAGTATAGCAGAGTGGTAGAGAGTGTTGGCTCTTGAGACAGACTGTCATAGGAATTTTGGAGTGCTATCCATGTGGTAAACACTTGGCATTTGCTATTTAATTTAATTCTAATAACTCTAATGTTACAAATAGGGCAACTGAGGTTAAGACCTTTTCAGAAGATTACATATCTAGTATGTGGTACGGTCAGGATTTGAATCTAGGCTATCTGATTCCACGCCATGTGCTCTTATCCACTATATAGTCCTGCTGTCCTATAGAGTAGGGAAAATTATTCCACTTATTATGATCACACAAGGTTCACAGCTAACCATGATCATTCTACTTCCCCTATGTTCCTCCTACCTTCCTCCACAGAGCAGAGAAGGTGAGTGAACACTAACGTGTTTATAATCACACTGCGGTAGTTAATAGTCTTAGACTAGAGCAAAAATTCTCTTGCACTGATCCACAACAGACTTTTAAAACCTCAACTACCTACCTGCTTTGTTATGTTTCCATGTAGAAGGGCTTCAATGTGCAGACGTGACAGGAGCTGAGGTATGAAGGCCTTAAGGCGAGGAAGGGTGACATCTGTAAAAGTGTAAGAAATAGTGAGCTCTACCTATAAGGTTTTTTTTTAAAAAAGGGGATAATTTGAGATTTACAGAAGAGTCTGGAGTTCAAAAATAGTAGAGTTCCTATATACTATTCACCTAGTTTTCCCTAATGTTAACATCTTTCATAACCATTGTACAGTGATCAAAAGTAAGACATTAACACTGATACAACACTATTAACTAAAATACAGACTTTACCTGGATTTCAATTTTTTCACTAACATCTTTTTCTGTTCCAGGATCTAGCCCACAGTCGCATCTTGCATTTAGTTATCATGTGTCCTTAGTTTCCCCCAATCTGTGACAGTTCCTTGGTCATTCTTTGTCTTTCATGACCTTAAGATTTCTGAAGAGTACTGTTCAGCTATTTCATCGAATGCCCTTTATTTGGGTTTGCCTAATGTTTTCTCATGATTAAACTGACTTTATGTACCACTAGGAAGAATACCACAAAGGTAAAATGCCCTTCTCAGTGCATCACATCAGGGGTGCATGATGTTGATATGCTGTAGTGATGTTGACACTTGGTCACAGTGGTGTCTGCCAGATGTCTTCACTGTCAGTGCACTATTTTATTCTTTTGGTTATTACTGAGTAACACATGTATGCTCAACAAGCAGTTAGGAAAAGCCATTCTACTCATCGATGGTTACTTTTCCCATTATAATTAATATTTAGGCAGAAATATTTTGAAACTATACAAATATCCTGTTTTTCCTTAAATTTTGCCCACTAATTTTAGCATCTATTGGTGTATACTGCCTGTATCAATTATTATCATGGCATCCTAAAAGTGAGTTTTCTACTCCCCACTTTCCTTTTACATGGATTGATTTAATTCTTCAATAAGGAAGCATTGTCCCTTCTCCATTAGGCCCATCGTACTGATAACTGCTACAATGTATGAGAAAATTAGTGACTTAAAGAGAGACATGGGAAGGGAATTAACAAGTGCTTACTATGGGTCAGGCATCTTACCGATGTTATAGACTGTAAAGTATGTACTATTATCCTCAGTTTAAAGATGAGAAAACTGAGGTTTAGAAAATTTAAGTTTCTTGTCCAAAATCATCAAGCTAGTAAGTTACAGAGCTGGCATTTGATCCTTAGTCTAATTCCAAAGGGCACTCGTTGCTCTCCAAGGCACTGCCCTAGGACCCTCCCTATACCTCACCGCTCTCTACAGACCTTTATCACGACACTTACTCTTTTGCCTTTACTACAATGATCTGTTTACACTTTTGCTTCGCCACTAGGCTGGAGCTACGTGATCAAAGAAACCCAATCAAAATGATAGTTTTTTTTTTTTCTTTCATCTTTTTCTTTTTAATCTCAAGCACCTGGAATCTAGGGCCTGGCACATAGAGGGCAGTCAGTAAATGTTGTTGGATCACACTGAACTCTGAGGTTCTTGCTACCCCGGCACCTGGATAGCTGACTGATTTAGAGTCATCGGGGAGCCAGCTTCTCAGACTGAGTTGTCTCCCGAATAAGCCGTGTTTGTATTACGGGACTGTTGTATGAATATATATATCAAAACAGAATGATTACTTGTTAGAGTAGAGAATTTCAACTAAAAAAGTACTACCTTTTTCTTTATAAAATATATTTTGGGAAGGTTTCACATGCCTATGAGACACTTTAGAGCTTATTCTGCTTAAAATTCACAAAACGTCTGACCCAGACCCTGACCCAGACAAGGGGGGGTATCCCAAAACCTCTGCGTTTTGATCATGCTGAATGCAAGCTCAATTTCTTGAAAAATATATTTAAAATATGTGTTTTTTTTTTTAAAAGGTAAGATTCTTGCATTTAACTAGACGCGACTCACAATCATTTTGTAAAGAAAAGTATGTTAACTGTCCAGATTAAAAATGTATCTGTTCTAGTTCATGAATTTTATAATCTATAAGCCTATCCAATGCCTGAGGCAACCAATAAAATAATGATTTTCAATACTTGCTCTTGATTTGTCAATGAAGACATCAAAAGCATAATGTTACATGATAAGTATAAGGATTTGTCATATAAAATCATTAAAAATTCAAAATGCTTTCCTTATTGCTGAGCATATAGAAAGATTAACTGATAAAGTAATGCTAAGAAGTGAAAAAGATAAAACAATAAAAAAGAGTGATATCAGTCACATTCTTTACAATAAAACAATCCTAAAAGTAATTTCACTCCATTCCATAGGCATTCATTAGACACACACACGAAGGATGTAATACTACACTAGATACTAAGTAAAGAGGATAAAAGGAAGGCATAATCGCTGCCCTCCCAGAATTCAGGACTATCGAACAAAGCCTCTGAAAACTAGATTTAAGATTTTAGAAAAAAAGAAACAAAAGATGACTCTTCAGTCTTTACACATTTCCTAGTTTTTAACCGAACTGAACAGATCTAAAGATGCTTGAGTATTCTTTCCGTGGGATAAGACTTTCAAATCTGGCCCTCTTTTCCTTTCCTGAATACTTCACTATTAACAAGGTAAGTACTTGAGTCAAAACATTTAGTCATCAGAAGAAATCTATGAACAGTAATAATTAACTGCTGTTGATCCAAGCTGAAAACATCAAATACGGCTAAGCTGCCTTCAAAAGTCACCACTGCTTTTATAAAAAGTATGCAAATCTGGCTTTAAGAGAACTACATCTTATTAGAAAGCATAAACACTAGATTATCAGGATAAAACAAAATGATTTTAGAAAAAAAATGAAAAAAGCATTAGGCTATTAGCAGAAAAAGTCTTACCATCCAGGGCTTCTTTTAATTCATCTTTAGTCCAGGCCACCTCAGTCATCAGCAAGCGGAGGTAGTACATGGCGTGCTGGTGAGGCTGTTCAGCTCGGAAATTGTTAAGAGATCGCATGTACTAGTGAAGGGAGACATGGGTTCATTAATTTTATAAGTCTTTTAAAAATCATTTCATATCACCTTATGAACAACAAAAAAAAATAATAGATTATAAAAATAAGTTCAGAAAACTTACTGCCTCTTTGATAATTTCAAATCTTTTTTCATCAATCTCAAAGGTAGCCATTTTCTCAATAATCTTCTTTAGCAATATTGGCTGCTTGTCATTGTAACCTTTCACTGAGAGCTAAAGAAAGAGTTCATGGTATTAAAAGTCTAAAAATATTATGAAACGACTTTAAGCCTGATCGTAAACATTTAGAAAATCATCAAATCAGGTGTATTCAAATAAAAATGAAATAAGAAATTCAATTAATTTAACTTCTCATAAATATAATTTAACACTGAGAAGATAACATTAACCATCTCTGTTTACTAAAACCCAAAAGCATAATTTTGCTTTTCCTACACAAAATCAGTAGTACGAAAACTCACCTGATGCCAAACTATGGCAGCACACGTTACGTCATCAAAATTCAAGTTCTTATTATACCAAAATTAATTACAGAATGTATTTTAAGTTTATTCTTCAAAAAGAATTTTTAAGGAAAGGCAGGCTTAAAATTTTTATAGTAAGAAGGTAAAAAAAATCACAGGGGAGCGTTACCTACAAATGATTGGATATGTCCTCAAGTTGTTTAAATTTAAATATTTTTAAAAACACATTTGGAGAAATCAGGCAGCCCCAATTTTGTATATGGCATTTTGCCACTTTTCTCATTCAATCACCAATTGTTTGTTTGATGAGTCCTGCTGATGTTCCAAAAGCCAATGGCAAAATGAATGTGTAGTGAGGATACATTGTATGTACCATCAGGATTTTGCCTTAGGACAATTTACTTTAACAGTCCTTGAAAACATAACATTTTGAAAAGCGGGGGATGCCTATTATTACATTTCCCATTATTACATTTCCACATGGTGGCACCCACCAAAGTAGAGGATACACTGCAATCAGAATATCTACGAAAACTTCTACCTTATAAAAATGATAGGCAAGAAACTTCAGCAGGAGTGCAGGTCCTTGGCCATGGAGAGCACATCACATACTATGGGAACTAGACGGATAACTAGCTGAAAGCCCATTTTACCACAAATAAAATATTATTTATATTAATGGTAATATGCTACTAAAACTCAATAGTGAAAAAATAATAGATTATTATTTTTCTATTTGGAGTTTATTTTGATCTCTGAACTTCAAATTTCCCCGGACTCTGAGAATGGTTAGGTTGTATACATTCTTATACATTAAACGAAAGCTACAAGAAAATTAACTTTTGTGAAGAAAAAAAGTCGCTACAAAATAAATAAAATTTAAAAACTCTAAAACTTTTTGCATAAGAATTTATAAAGAGGAGTACCCAGCACATGCTCTCATTTTAGTTGTTACTAAAACATACACTATATTTTCAAGAGTGAAGATGAATGTGTGCCATAAAAGGAATGTTAATTTAAAAATGAGATATAAGTTTGGAAATGTCAGAGTCAAGAGAAAGGACCTAGTTATCTCTTAGAGTGCACTTAATAGTGTTTATTTTAAAACACACTTAAAAGTAGTTAATGATGCATGCTATAAAAAAATTAAATGAAAACGTCACATGTTTTTGAACACAGAAACTTTCTAATACTGTCAGCAGAAATAAAAGAAGCTCATATATAAATAAGATTCAAGCATCACAACAATAACTATGGACATCTTTCACTTACAGATGTTAATATACTCAAATACATGGAAAGAACAACATGCTTTTAGGATTAATATGTTAAGCTTTCAAGCAGAGAAACATGCAAATAAATGTAGCACACAGACATGTTCACAAGATGCACTAAACTACTAAATCATTCATTAGTGTAGCTAATACTAATTTGAGTCCTTCAGTCATTAAAAAGTTGCAAGGGAAAAACCATCAATCTTCTTGTTTAAAAATGCAGAAGTTAATAGTTTTCCCAAGCTCAACATAATGCTTAAACGGTGTGGTGCCTTTTCTTTGGTTTTCATTTTACTTACAAGTATTGCATTCATTCCTGATGCAATGCCATAGCTCAAACCTGAGAGGCGTGCTGCATATGTATACTCTTTTAAATCATCCTTCAATAACCTGATAAACAGGTATGTCATGTTGCAATGGAGAGGATCAGCATAAATGTAGCGACTAACAAAAAGAAAAACAAAAGAAATGCTTTGATACCTCAAGCAGTGGCATGGTAATGAAGAAACATGACCGAAGAGTATGGATATGCAGCCTCATGATCTGAATTGCTAGGGAAACAGGATAGGCCAACCTTATGTTTTACAATGGCAACACGACGTCATTTTGTTATCAAAGACCAAGACTTCAGATATGGAATGGGTAAGACCTAAACCTAAACCAGGGTCCAATTTTTAGGAGAAAAATATGACAATCTGATGAAAGATGTAAAAAAAAAAGAAAAAGAAAAAGAAAAAGAAACCAAGGAAAATTTGCATTATATGAATGGTATATTCCTGAATACTTAAAATAAGAGCTAACTTAAAATTAAATGATGAGAAAATATGATTAGCTATAAAGATTAAAAAAAAAGAAATTAAACTCATACCCTCAATCAAAAATGCTTCCATCAAATCAATGTAAAAAACGTTGATGAGTGGAAGGCTCTAAGACATGGGTACTTACATACATCCCATAGATGGTATTTTGGAGGTCATAGCTCAAGCCTGCTAGCTCTGCTGCATATGCATACTCGTTGAGTGAGTCTTTGAGGAGCTCAAGGTACAAATAGGCCATGTTACAGTGCAAGGGGTCCACATAAGCAAATGGGCTGGAAGAAAATGTTGACAGTAAAATAGCTGATTTATTACTTCCCAATGTGATGTGTGGCCTTTCGAGATGGATCAAGAAACTGAACACCGGTTAACATAATCTCCTGAAGGTATGGTTTGAATTCTTGAGTCTGTCTCTTCTCATGAGGGGAAAAAAAAAAAGATGGCTAAAGAAGAAGTCTGAAACATGTCATGTGTGTGCGTGGTGGTGAAAAGGGAGAAGAAACTGCTTACCCCAGATCGTGTGGCAGAACTGACAAGTGAGAAACGCAGGGCAGGTAAGGAGTGGAACCAGACAAAATGCATGCCTACGTTTGGGCTAATAGGAGGAGGTATGGCTGAAAGATCTGATATAGCACTGGCATGTCCTCTTTCTCCTTCTAAGCAAGTCAAACCCTTGGTGAAAAGGAGTATGAGATTGAGAAGTTTGTGTGCAATGATTATATGAACTTAAAAGAGAAAAATCGAGACTTGTGAAAATGTTCGCTTGTCTCTGAGTTGCCCCCAAACCAATAAAGCTAGAGCACTAACAGTAACATAACTTATAATTTCCACTGTATAACTGCAGCCAGAACCAGGAAAAAAATTTAAAATAGGAAAATATTTAAGTGAGAAAGAGCAACAAAAGAGAGGAACCAATTACAGAGCATAAGAACTAAACAGGATCACAGAGATCACCTAATTTAAATCTTCATTTCCCAATTAAGAAATATAATTTTCCTCATGTCACCTGGGCTGATAGCGGCAGTTAGGATTCAAATTTAAGTCAAGTGACCTACCCATTTGACTATGTGAAACTGCTTACCTTTATAAGAAGATTCATTTACTCAACAAAAAATGTATTATACTTACTACAATGCTAGGCTCTTCTTCAGGTACTGAGAATAAAAAAGGAACAAATTGGGCAAAGACCCTGACTCCAGAGTTTATAGTCCAGTTAGAGGAGACAAATAATAAATTTAAATATGATTCATCATGTGGTGATAGTGCTAAGGAGAAAAATTAAGCAGAGAAAGGGGAACAGAAGTGACAGGTAGTGGAGGCGGGACAGAAAGATTGCTAACGTGGTTAATCGAGGAGTCTCTAATAAGGTGACATCTGGGTTCAGACTTGAAAGAAGCAAAGGAGTAAGCCCTGAGGATATCTGGGTAGGGTGAAGAACATTCCATGTTGAGAAAAGAGCTTGTGTGAAGGACCTCAGGTAGGTGCCCACTTGGCTTGTTTGGCAGCAAATTAAAAAGTTTCACTCTATCTATGGCACAGTAAATATAACTAATGTACTAACAGCAAAGCCAACAATTTTATCAAAAACTGATAATGAAGAAAAAATAGGGGTAAAATGCTTAGTCACTTAGAGAATTAAGATTAAA
The DNA here is from genome assembly GCF_902729225.1 of Pteropus medius. Taxonomy (NCBI): domain Eukaryota; kingdom Metazoa; phylum Chordata; class Mammalia; order Chiroptera; family Pteropodidae; genus Pteropus; species Pteropus medius. The sequence continues at coordinate 26,094,802 of NW_024344378.1, read as the reverse complement.
GAGAAAACTACAGCTATATAAACATTCTCCATCTGGAAAATCTAAATGAATGCTCACTCTGTCACTGAATTTCTTAAACTATTATACATAATGACGGACTTTCCTTTTTAGGCAAACAGCAGCTCAGAAACTTAGGGCACAATTCACAAAAGCAAAATCATTAAAACAAAAGAATCCACGAAGGGCTCAGCCCTACAGGCACCTATGTACCTTTCTTAGGCAGAAGTGAAAAGCCAGAAAAAGCCAAGTCTGGCAGCTCAAAGCCCTACGGGCTCAAGCTCAGAGTGCAGGTCCAGGAAGTGTCTTAAAATGCCGCATCCACGGCAACTGTACTGGTGAACTGAAGAGGGTCCTAAACTAACTTTTAAAAGAGAACATGATTCAACTAGAATGCTTAAATTCTGGTTCGTCTGTTAATTTAAAAAACAACAACAACAACATTATTTTGTAATCAGATGCTGTATACTTAAATATAGATCACAAAGTTTTAAAAACTGTAAGTAGGCATAATATAATCCTATTTCTGAAAAGATTAAAAGATATACATACATAGAAGATTTCTGCCAGAATACACAAGAAACCTGAGTGTTCACCTCTAGGGAGACCAGAATACAGAGAGGGATTGGTGGAAAACAAACATTTTTCATTCTAAGAATTATGCTGGGCAGTTTAAAGAACACAAAAATGTCAAACGGTCTCTGAGAAAATATTCTGAAGCCAAATCAAAGAAGCCAAATGGGAAAGTACAGGCATATCCCTCGTTTTATTGAGCTTTGATATACTGCACTTCACAGATGTTGTGAGTTTTACAAACTAAAGGCAAGATCTTCCACCAGCAAAAAAAGTACGACTCGCTTTATTGAGGTACTACTTTATTGCAGTGGTTTGGAACCGAACCAGCCATGTCTCTGAGATATGCCTCTGAGCAAGCCAGGGATAGAGAAAGCCATATCTAAGGGCTCCAGCATAATGAGCTAGAAAAGACTCAAGATCATTTAATAACTACTACCTCTTCTTCTGGATAAATTCCAAGAATACAAAACCAACAAAAAACAACAAAAAACACCCCCAAATTATTTAATTTTTCTTAAATGAAACTTCTCGGTAAGTCTATAGCCGCCCAGATTCCAAAATCCTAAAGGTCAGCATGGCCCTCCTAAGAGCTAACTTAAATCACTTCAGTCACAGGGTGTTCTCATCAATGAAAGGCAGCACGAACAACTGTGGTTCTTACAATATCCCGTAACAGCAGCAGTCTTCCCTCGTCTAGGCTAAATAATTCCTTTTATTTCTAGACATGGATCCTCAAGGAAGCAAAGAAAACTTTTAGAAATGTAATTGTTGATTTTTATAGGAAGCTTTGTAGCTAGATTCATCTTACATACCTGAAAAATTCAAAGTTGAGACAAGCCTTCGGCAAGAAAAACTTATCATCTTGTTTGAACCAGAGTTTGCTCATAGCTGTATCCTGTAATGGAGAAAAAATCTGGTTATGAAAATATGGGCATATGGAAAAATCAAATAACCCTTCAAGAAGAGAAAGGCAAAGGCAATAGTTGAGAGTTTTGCTCTGGAGAGGCTGCTGCCTCATGGCCTTGAAGTATATTCAGAGGGTCAGCAGGTGGGAAGTGAAGACAGAAGACTGGTGATGCCAGTAGCATCTACTTCCTTCTTGGGTCTTCAGAGAATATTAAAAAGAGGCCCCTATCTGTCAATAGACTTTCGGTTACAGTCCAGACTTACTCTTTTTTTTTTTTCTGCAAAGAAAATAATTCCCTAGATTCTATGTTTTTAGCAGTTTTGTTTACTTGCTTGCTTGCTTTAGCATTTCTAGCCTTTTAATATTTGTATTATTCTCTCTGCAACTTTTCTGTCACCTCTTTGGATGTGAGCCCTCCCTCCCACAAATCAACATAGTACTAAATGCAAGAAATCATTTATTTAGTCCCTTCCATGTAATAGGTCTGTCCCCTGAATTTAAAATCGCTGAGTCTAACATGTTACCTTAATAAGAGAAGGGTATGGTGTTGCTTCTTTTTCTAATGCTAAAATTTCAAAATTTGTAGGAATAAATTCATTCTTCGTTGGAAGCTTAAATTTCCCATTCAGGTCAGCATTTTGCCATTTCTAGGTGAATAATGAAAAATACAACAGTTTAAAATAGTCACTTTGCTTAATATCCAGGCAAATATTAAGGAGATAAACATTGCACAGCATTCTTTTCTATCATATATAAAGAGGCTACTCCCAAGATCTACCGATGACTTTTTATGAAACTTGAGGTGGAGTCTCTGGTACTAATCAAGGTTTTATACTTACCTGTCTTTCCTTTTTATACATCTCCAAAATGACCAGCTGAGGTTAAGGAACTATCTGAGACAGTGGAACACTGAGAGGCTAATTGGTTCGTGTGAAGATCACATTTACTTTAGCTCTAAAGAACAGAGAATAATTTGTACAGGGACATTTCCCTCAACTGCTAGGCAATAGGTCATTTACATAAAAGTTAAAATTTCAGCTACACTCAGTTACTTGCATGTGTGGCTTGAAAGCTAGGCTAAAGGAAGCTTTTTTCATTTTAGTATTTCTTCTTAAAGGCCTGGTCCACACCTCTTGCAGATGGCTGTGTGAACTTTCAAGTGAAGCAGTAATTCAAGCACAAGGTTAAGGACAAATTCGAGACAAGTCTGGATTGTGGGACAGGGCTGACAACCTGCAGGCTGGATCTGTTCCATGGGCTAGTGCCAAAAACTAAGTGGGACAGATCACAGGACATCGATTGTTGAACTTTAATTTACAAGACTTTTCATTATTTTTTTTTTAAAGAAAAAAGAAAGAAAGAGAGAAAAAGAAAGGAAGAAAGGAAGGGAGGGAGAGAGAGAGAAAGAGAAAAAGAAAAGAAAAGAAAAGAAAAGAAAAGAAAAAAGAAAAGGAAAGAAAAGAAAAAAAGAAAAAAGAAAAGAAGCAATCAACTGCCAATAATTCTGGGTTCAGTAATTTGGCCTCCAGATGATGTGGCACAGCCTTGCAGCTTCTGCAGTTCTATTTTGGTCCCTGCATTTGTGCCTTTTGGCACTGGGATAGTGGGGATGTTGCCATATTATTTATAAGTAGCAACTGAAGTCTCCAGAATGGCTGGATAATAGGAACTGGCAAACACTTAGCAAGTAATTTCACTGCTGAGCTCCCAGATAAATTTGTTTCTAAAAAATGCACATTCAGGGCAGGGTTGTGATGATCGGAACTTGGTGAATAGGGGTTCTCTCTTGTTTTAGGATTAGTTCAGACCCAGCACTAATTCATGGGAGATCAGCTTTCCTCAGTTTAGCAAGATGGGTATTTTCACACACTAAAGGGCTCCAGTGATCTCCTTCTGTGCCATGAATATGTCAGAGAAGTACCAGCAATAATTTTCTTTCTTAACCTATTTCTTCTTTTTTCTGTATCATTACACAGGTACATTTAAGAAATGCCCATTACTTGAGTTTAACTAGAATCTAATCAGAGCAAGGCTTTCTGGTATTTTCCTATGAATAAAGAACACAACCTCAAAGCTACAGCTACACAGCCAATAAGAACTGAAAAAGAACTGGACAGGTAGATAAGGTTCACGACTACTGACGAATGGAGTAACATACTATCCAAACATACTAATTTCCCTTCAATGACAAAATGAGCAATGATAGAACGTGAGGCATATAATATAGGCCCTCCTAAAGTGAAGACAGCATGAATCCCAGAGACTGCTCCCTGCCTGTCTTCCCGGCGAGATCATGAGCTCTCTGTAGCCCTTGCATCTGTCTTTCATGCTCCCTACTACCATCTCTTCCTGCCTGTCTTGGTATCCTTGCTTCTCTGTGTACTTTGCGGACTTCAATGACCTTCGGCTGAATGAGGCTGGGAGTCTGCCTGACAGCCCTGCTGGTTGACAGGCACATGAGAAGGTGGCCATAGTGGCATGCCTTCATGTAAAACCTAAATTCCAGCTCTCCATCTCCTTGTTCACTCCTCTTAGGACAGTACACATAGCACTGGGCCGTCACTCACCACACCCTGGGCTGTGAGCTGGTTGACCTAGGGAGTTCATGTTCTTGTGTGTCTCTCATAAATCAGGCTTATTCACAAGTGAGTTAACCTTACCTCGATGACTTCATCTGATATAGCTTCTTGTTTGTAGTGGGTTCCGTACCACTCTTCTGTGCGATCAGTTTTTCCTTCGAAAGATTTGGAAACTATTGCAACCCTAGAGATAGGTGTAAAAAGCAAACGGGGGGGGAAAAAAAAACCTATAAACTCACATTGTATATATAAAATTATAGGTCCCGACTCATAAAAATGTAAATGATATCCAAAAATACGTTGGGCCTTTAAGACCCAGTAAATCCTACAAGGCTTAGCTGAAACAGGCGACGTATGTACAGAGGTTCCTGATCACAGTCTCTCTTATCCTTTGGTTGTAGCCCCTCATTTTTAGTGTGGAAAAGTATTTGCAGGAGATTCTTGTCGATATGCTATCATCTAAATTTTTTAAAGAGTAGTAGCTAGAAAAAAAATGTAACAGGTCAGCCATTAAGAAATGTTCAGAGGGAATGAATAGTTGTTATGGCTAGATGGGACCCATTCAGAAATAATAAGAATCCTGAATATATACATTAAAAGGCAATATAGTTCCTAAATAATGAATTCTCAAGAGACTTGTGAATAATCCCTGAGAGAGAAAAGGAGAAGACATCCAAGAATGAGAAGCTTCATAGATAACTATGGTGAATTCAAACAGAATTAGTAGAAAGGGCACAGACCTGGACATCAGAAACTTAGATTCTGGTAGAAAGCTGTGACTCACTTTCTTTGAGATCTTGCCAAAATCAAGGTTAAGATCCAAATTAGGCATGTCTCTGGGTTTTAGTTTCAATACTTTAAAAAAAAAATTCAAACTAGGACTCTACCCTTCCGCTAGTAGAATATAGTGTGATATCAAATCTTATTTTTTAAAGGATACGCACAGAAGAAAGGTGAAAAAAATCTATTGAGACTCAAATCAAACTTAAAGAACAGTGACAGGAAGGCTAAAGTGCAAAGCAAACTGAGGTTCATGAAAATTGGTTAAAAAAATTTTTTTAAAGGGGTTCTTAAAGTAAGAAAAAAATCAAGAAAGGTTAGGCAAAAAGCTCAGCGGATTCAATCAACTTTTACAGAACCCATACTAGCTTGAATTCTGGTAAAGATAAAACACACTTTCTACCTAGAAGGAACTCATAATTCAATAGAATACATGACCTAAAGCAAAATATGATATAGTGATTTCATGTTAGTGGATGACAGGGCTACTAATCTCTCATTTACACCATCTTAGAAAGAAACATGGGTCTGTAGATTGCAAAGGTGGACCAAACAATAGAAAAAAAGGAGTTGGAGCTCAGGATTATGAGTGAGCCAGCTAAGTGATTCAAATGAATTCACATCTCCAACACAGATGAGTCACAAAATCTGATGCTTAGGCAACTAACAAATCCCAGTAGAATTACTCCCATCACCTTTTAGAATTACTGGAAGACAAGAGAAGAGGCAGAAGACTAGGGATGTGCAAATGCTCTAATTTTCAGAAAGGAAAAGGAGTGTAGCCTAAAAACCATAAACCGCTGGATTATGCATTGACCCCTGACAAAATCCTACAGTCAACTGTCAAACATTTAGACAAGAAGACAATTATCACAAGGACATGCATGGACTCACCAAGAATAATACCTCTCCCAAATGATGAATGGATTTATTTATGACTTAAGCAGGGCTTGTGGCAAAGACCCTATCACTGTATTTGTAGGTTTAATATGGTAAAACGGGCACCAAATAACAGGATCAAAAGAGGTGGATGATGATTATCATGGAGTAACAGGTAAACATCTTTGAAAAGGTAAATCAAGTCTCGATGTTCGAAAGAACTTTCTAACAATTAGGACTGGCAAAATACAACTGGGTACCTTGATATTTAATGGGATACCCATCCTTGGAGGAATTTAAGCCGAGGCTGGTTACTACTTTTTGGAGACACTGCAGAAGAGAGACATACCTGACTGTGGTTGGATTAAATGACTTTTAAGGTTCCTTTCATTCTGAAGAATTTTCCTGTTTATTTTCTTGCTTGGTGCAATGTTAACTTTATCTCAGTGGGTATTAAAGAAAGAAATCTTACCCTCGAGCAACCCCAGTCTGGCCTGGCAGCTGGCACTATCTTCCCAGGCTGTTCACTGTATCACTGGCCTGCTGCAGTTAAAATTATAACAGCCACAGAGACCAATTCTACAGAGAAAAAGCACTCTTTTTTCAAAGGTGAAGGTAGAGAGCAGAAAAAGTTCTCAACTCTAATTGCATAAGATATCAAATTTAGAAACAGGAAATTTAAACAGAAGTAAAATGTATGCTCCTGCAAACTCACTCCTACAAAGTATTGCTGGGTCACATTACTGGCTCTAGGGCAGCGAGGATTATATAAACATAATTTAAATCATTTTTCATGCAAAAAAAAAAGCACATCTTTATCAAGTAATATAGTCTTAATAGTGCTATCTTGTATTTGTGTAACACTTTTCAGCTTTGCTAAATCATTTTCCATCAGATAGGAAGATAAATTACTACTGTCATTTTGCAGACGGGCAAGTTTCAAGGAAATTAGATGAGAGCCAGTGTTCACGACATTATGTAAAGTTAACTTTTCATACGTCCCCTTTGCAGGATGTTGAACTCTGAGGTTTCACATTGGCTATTCAATAAACATTGGTTGAAGAAAAAAGTGATCAAAGATCTCATGACTAGTAGGTGACAAAATCACACATAACTGGTTCCTGAAAGCAACCTTAATAATCTAGTGAGCTCTATGATCAAGTTTAAAGCTCTTTTTCCTTGTGCCAATAGGAGGGTTTTTTTTTTTTTTAGAAGGTCTGTCATAAAATTCAGCAAGATTTAGGTTGATTTTTTTTTTTAGAATGTATAAGCTACATTAAGAAAAATACAAATACTTAAACAGTTTTACTTGCTGAAAATGGTTTAGCATGTGTTCTGAGTATTTTTCTTCAGTGTATTTTAATCATGTAAGCAAATGCATAAATAACCTTATGAGCAGAAGTTTTTATCTCAGTGAAGTCTAATTTATTAATGTTTTTTCTTTACTGCTTTTTGTGGTCTAAAAATTCTTTGCCTATTTCAAGGTTTAAAAGACATTTTCTTGTTTTCTTTTAGAAGTTTTATAGTTTTAGCTTTTATATTTAAGTTTATAATCTATCTCAAATTAATGTTTGGGAATAGTGTAAGATAAAGGTCAAGTTTCACCTTTTTTCCATATGGATAATGGAAAATGAAAGAGCATCATGTGTTGAAAGACTCCCAATTTAATTATGCTAATGCCTTCTTCCAAAAAAAAAAAAAATCAATTGACCAACAATGAATGGATAAAGAAAATGTAGCGTATACATATAATAGAATATTATTCAGTATTAAAGGGAAGGAGATCCTGTCACGTGCTACACAGAGATGTACCTTAAGGACATTATGTTAAGTGAAATTAAGATATATTGTATGATTCTACTTACGTTAGGTATCTAAGTAGTCAAAGTTATAGAAAAAGAAAATAAAACGGTTGTAACCAGGGGATGGTGGGAGGGGAAAAGGAGTTGTTGTTTAATGGGCATAGTTTTAGTTTTGCAACATGAAAAGGTTCTGATCTGTTTCACAACAATATGAATATACTTAACATTATTGAATTGTACACCTCATCCTTTTCTTGTTTAGAAAAAAAAGTGCACCTTGCTGCCAGTGTTCATTTAACATCATGTGTAGAAATGCTACATTTTCTAGGATTTGACATCTTCACAATCAAGAAATACTTGATTTTTTTATATTTTATAAAAAAAAATGTTATTAGATAGAATGATGTCATTTGTTTCCCAAAACTATCAATATGCCAGAGTGATGCAAAAATAATAATAAAAGCAAACTTTGGGGGTAATAACAAAAGCAAACTTTGGGGGTAAAGTTAGGACCGTAATTCGCAAGTTATCTTGGAGTGAACATTGCAGCCACAGGCACAGCTACTGAGTACTCTCCGGGCAAATGGGAAATGGGTCAAAAATGATTAAGATGGTAACTTTTATGTTTTTTACCACAGTAAAAAACAAATCAATTGACCATATTTGTGTGGGCCTATTTCTGAATCCTCTGTTCTATTCTAATGATTTATTTGTCTATCCTTAGGTAATATTACAATGTCTTAATTACTATAGCTTTATAGTAAGTCTTCATATTTAGTACTTTAATCCTCCAACTTTTGTGGTTTTTTTTTTTTGTGCAAGAGTGTTCTGGCTAATCTAAGTCTTTTGTATATCCACATGAATTTTGGTATCAGCTTACCAATTTCTAAAAGAAAAAAAAAAGCCTACTAAGATTTTGATTGTGATTACGCTGGGTCTGTGAATCAGACTGGAGAAGACTAACACCTTAATATCAAGTCTTCTAATCTATGCACAAGGTCTTTAATTTCTTTCTTCTCTTTATTAAAAATTATTGGGGTGACAATGATGTATAAAATCCATTAAGTTTCAAGTATACAATTCAACAGTATGTTGTATATACACTGCATTGTTTTCACTACTCATAGTTAAATTTCCTTCTGTCACCAAATATTTGACCCCTTTCACCCCTCTCTTCCTTTCCCCTCTCCACTTCCCTCTGGTAACCACTAATCCACTGTCCATGTCCATGAGTCTCCGTTTGTTTGTAATGTTTGTTGGTTGCTTTTAGATTTATATCCCACATATGAGTGATATCATGTGCTTTTCAACTTTTGCTATTAAGTTGAGCATCTTTTCATATATCTATTGGCCATTTGTATGTCTTCTTAGAAGTATCTATTCAGGTCCTTCAGGTCTGCCAATTTTTTAATTGCATTATTTTTGTTGTTGTTATTATTGAGTTGTATGAGTTCTTTGTATATTTTGGATATTGGGCCTTTATCAGAGGCAATGTGTGCAAATATATTCTCTCACTCAGTTGGTTGCCTCTTTGCCCTGTTGATGGTTTCTTTGGCTGTGCAGAAGTTTTTTAGTTTGATATAGTCCCATTCATTTATTTTTGCTTTAACTCCCCTTGTCTTTGAGATCAAATTCATAAAATCTTCTTTAAGTCCAAGGTCCATGAGTTTAGTTCTTAGGTTTTCTGCTATGCAATTTACTGTTTCAGGTCTTATATTCAGGTCCTTGATCCATTTTGAGATAATTTTAGTGTACGGTGATAGACAACAGTCTAGTTTCCTTCTTTTGTATGATGTTTTCCAGTTTTCCCAGCACCATTTATTGAAGAGGCTTTTCTTTCTCCATTGTAAGTTTTTGGCTCCTTTGTCAAAAATTATTTATCCATGTACACGGGGGTTTACTTCTGGACTCCCAATTCTGTTCCACTGGTGTGTGTGTCTGTCTTTCTGCCAATACCATGCCACTTTGATTACTGTTGCTTTGTAGTATAATTTGAAGTCAAAAAGAGTGACACCTCCAATCCTGTTCTTTTTTCTAGGATTGCCCTGGCTATTCAGGGTCTTTTATGCTTCCATACAAATCTGATGACTTTTTTGTTCTACTTCCTTAAAAAATGCCAATGGGATTTTGATGGGGATTGTATCAAATCTGTATAATGCTTTTGGTAATAAGGTCATTTTAACTATATTGATTCCTCCAATCCGAGAACACGGAATATCTTTCCATTTCTTTGTGTCTTCTTCAATCTCTTTTAATAGTGTCTTATAGTTTTCATTGTATAGGTCCTTCCCATGTTTCATTACGTTTATTCCTAGGTAATTTATTCTTTTTGTTGCAACTGCAAAGGGATTTTTTTTTTCATTTCTTTTTCTGAAAATTCATTATTAGAGTATAGGAATGCTATGAATTCTTGAATACTGATTTTGCATCCTGAAACTTTACTGTATTTATTATTTCTACTATTGTACTAGTAAAGTCTTTAGGGTTTTCTATATAGAGAATCATGTCATCTGCAAAAAGTGACAATATGACTTCTTCATTCCCTGTTTGGATGCCTTTGATTTCTTTCTCTTGCCTTATTGCTCTCACTAGGACTTCCTATTATTCAATGTCATATTGAATAATAGTGGTGATAGCAGACAGCTTTGTCTCAGTCCTGATCTTAGGGGGCAGGTTTTTAGTTTTACACCATTAAATATAATGTTAGCTGAGGGTTTGTCATACATTGCCTTTATTTTGTTGCGGTACTTTCCTTCCATATCCATTTTATTAAGTGTTTTAATCATAAATGGATGCTATATCAAAGGCTTTTTCTGCATCTATTAATATAATCATATGATTCTTATTCTTTCGTTTATGTGGTGTATTACATTAATCAATTCATGCATGTTAAAACCATCCCTGTGCCCTTGGGATGAAGCCCACTTGATCGTGGTGTATAATCTTTTTAACGTGTTGTTGTATTCAATTTGCCAAAATCTTACTTAGGAATTTTGCATCTGTGTTCATGAGAGATATTTGTGTTATCTTTACCCGGTTTTAGTATCAGAGTAATATTGGCCTCATGAAATGAATCAGGAAGTATTGTCTCTTCTTTGATTTTTTTGGAAGAATTTGAAAAGAATAGGTATTAAATCTTCTTTGTCTGGTAGAATTTACTGGTGAAGTCATCTGATCCTGCACTTTTACTTTGGGGGAGGTTTTTGATGATTGTTTATACTTCCATACTGCTGATCAGTCTATTTAGATTTTCCAGTTCTTCATGATTTAGTCTAGGAAGCTTGTCCATTTCTTCTAGGTTATTAAATTTGGTGTCATATAACTTTTCATAGTATTCTCATATGATCTTTTGTATTTCAGTGGTATTTGTCTTAAGTTCTCTTTCTGTTTGTGTCTTTTTTTTTTCCTTTAGTGAGTCTAGCCAAGAGTTTGTCAGTTTTATTAATCTTCTCAAAGAACCAGATCTTTGTGGCATTAATTTCTTCTACTGTCATTTTGTTCTCAATTTCATTTAATTCTGCTCTAATTTTAATTATTTCCTTCCTTCCACTAACTTTGTGCTTCATTTGTTCTTCTTTTCTAGGCTGTAAGATATAGTGTTATGCTGCTTATTTGGGCTCATTCCTGATTTTTTAGACCTGTAATAGTATGAACTTTCTTCTTATTACCACTTTTGCTGTGTCCCAAAAGTTCTGATATGCTGTACTTTCATTCCCATTTGTTTCTATGTATCTCTTGATCTCTCTTTTTATTTCTTCTATGACTCAATTGTTCTTCAGTAGCATGTTGTTTAATCTCCATGTATTTGTGATTCTTCCCACTTTCTTATTACAGTTGATCTCCAGCTTTAAAGCATTATGATCAGAGAATATGCTTGGTATGATTTCAAACTACTTATATTTGTTTAGGCTAGTTTTGTGTTCCAGCATGTGGTCTATCCTTGAGAATGTTCCACGTGTACTAGAGAAGAATGTATAAGCAGCTGTTTTGGCATGAAAGGCTCTGTAAATGTTGATCATAGTCAACTGGTTTAATGTATCATTTACAGATGTTATTTCCTCATTGATTTTGTTTGAATAATCTATCCATATCCAACAGTGGGGTAATTAGGTCCCCTAATACAATAGTGTTTTGTCAGTTTCTTTTAGTTCTGTTAGTAGTTGCTTTATATATTTTGGGGCTTCCTGAATAGGAACATAGATATTAATAAGTGTTATGTCTTCTTCATGTATGGTTCCTTTTATCATTGTGAAGTGTCCATCAGTTATCTCTCTCTACCTTTTTTATCTTGAAGTCTATTTCATCAAATATAAATACAGTGACACTCACTTTCTCTGGATGCCATTTGTTTGAAATATTGTTTTCCACTCTTTCACTTTGTCTATATTTGCCTTTGCAGCTGTAATGTGTCTCTTGAAGGCAGGCAGCATATGTTTGGGTTTTGTTTTTTTGATCCAATCTGCAACTCTGTGCCTTTATTGGTGAGTTCAGTCCATTTACATTTAAGGTGATTATTGAAGTATGAGATTTTCCTATAACCACTTTATCTTTTGTTTTCTGGTAGCTTGGTGTTTCCACTGTTTCTCCATCCTTGTGATTCTGTCTGTTATTTTAATTTGGTGGGGTTTTGTGGATTTTCCCTCTGGTCTATCTTGTTTTATATTATGTTCTGGATTTTTGATGATAATTAAGATTATGTAAAGGATGGTTACATATATACGGTGGTCCATTTTCTTCCACATGAGCTTTATTTCATGTCTCCTTTTAAGGTTATACTACCCCGTTCTTAATAAGGGTTGCACTATTCTGCTTCTATCTGTTAGTTGTCTTACTCATACTTATGTATTATTTTTGTCCTTTTATTTAAAGTGGAATGAACTTCAGGCCTTGTAGCAGAGAATTCCCTCAACTTTTGTATACCTGTAAAGGTCTTTATTTCTCCTTCATATCTAAAAGAAGTCTTTGCTGGATATATTATTCTTGGCAGGTAGTTCCTTTCACTTAATAGTTTGAATATTTAGTTCCACTCCTTTCTTGCCTGTAAGGTTTGTGCTGAGAAGTCCGAAGATAGTCTAATGGGTTTTCCTTTGTCTCCTTTTCCCTGACTGCCTTGAAAATTCTTTGTCATTAACTTTTTTATGGTTTATTGAGGTAACATTGGTTAATACAATTATATAATTTTCAGGTGTACATTATAATTTGACATCTATATATTCTATTGTGTTTACCACCCCTAAAGTCCAGTTTCCTTCAGCTACCATATATTTTGTCATTAATTTTGCACAATTTTAATATAATGTGTCTTGGAGAAGGCCTTTTTGGGTTGAGATAACTGGGGTTCTATTTGCTTCTTAGATTCAAAGATCCAGCTCATTCCTTAGATTTGGGAAATTCTCATCAATTATTAGTTTGAATATGCTCCTTCTCCTTCTGGTATACCCATTATTCTTATGTTGCTTTTCTTGATGGCATCGGATAGTTCTTGTACAGTTCTTTTATATTTTTTTCATTCTCAGGTCTCTCTCTTCTTCTTTTTGAGTCATTCATTACCAGATTTCTGTCTTTGATATCACTGATTCTTTCTTCTATCTGGTCAGCTCTGTTTCCTAAGCTTGCTATTTCATTCTTCATCTCTTTTAATGTGCTCTTCATCTCCAAAAGTTCTATTTTGTTCTTTTTTAGGTTTCAGTCTCCTTACTAAAAAATTCATTTTGTTGGTCTATTTTGATCCTAAGTTATTGGAATTGTCAATTAGATTTTTCATGCATCTCATTGAGTTTTTTCAGAAGTACCATCCTGAATTCTCTGTCATTTAAATTGCATATTTCTATGTCTTTAAGCTTATTTTCTGGAGATTTTTCTCTTTCTTTCTGAGCTGCCTTGTCACCTTGATTGTTCATGGTGTTTGATGGACTATTTCTCCACCTGGGCATTAATGGGAGTGTATTCTGCCTTTTTTTTTTTCTTCCAGAAAGAACATTATATAGAGGTGTCTCTGTATAATAAAACTTAGCCTGTTGATAAGAAGGTACTTTTCTTTTGACTTCCAGTAGGTGGCATCTAAGCATCTTGGATCTCTGCTTTGAGGCTAATGCCTTTTTTTCCTGTGATAAATATTCGAGTCACGATAGCTACCCTCAGCCCCAGTCTGACAGTGGATTTTTGTTTCAGTACCATTTATTCAAATTCCCGTGGGGGCTCCATGGTGCTAGGTCTGGGAGCAGATGGGGTGGGAGGAGATGGGGTGGAAGGAGGACACACTCTGGGTTGGTGGGTAGGGGTTGCTGCTCGTGTCCATGTCTCAGCCTTCCACTTTGCAACCCGGGCGGCTAAGACACAGCTGTTGCCCCTCCACACTTAGTTCATATTCAGTTCACAATCAGGTCCCCTCGGTCTCAGTGCCTGACTGTAGTACTGGCCATGGTTTATGTTTCAGTACTGGTTATGCAAATTCTCGTGGGGCTACACAGTGCTAGGTCTGGGAATATGTGGGGCGAGGGGGCACTCAGGGTGGTAGGGGTGGCACTGCCAGGCCTTTCCTTGTACACTGTCAGTTTCTGTGATATGAGAACTGTGTCTTGATCACTTTGTAATTTCTCTTGAGCTGGCCATAATGGCATTCACGGAAAGTATGATTATGGAGGCTGGAAGGTTCAACATTTGTGGGTTAGGCCAGGAGGCTGGAAACCCAGAAGTCAATGCTGCAGTTCAAATCCGAAGGCTGTCTATTGTTAGAATTTCATTTCACTCAGGGGAGGTCGGTCTGTTGTTCTGTTTAAGTCTTCAGCTGATTGGATGAGGCCCACTGGCCTCATGGCGCTCCACAAGCCTGAGCTGGCAGATACACGACGTGCGCTTGACGACACAGCCCCTCTTTAATTTCTCTTGGTACTGTTTTGTAGTTTTTTTGTGTAGAGGTCTTGTTTAATTGGTTAAATTAATTACTTATTATTTTGTTCTTGTTCAATTAATTTTTTACATTAAAATATTATTTTGAAATAATTATAAATTTATAGGAAGTTGCAAAAATAGTACAGGGAAGTGCTGTGTGCTCTTCACTCAGTTTATCTCAATTGCTACATCATCAAAATTATAGTACAATATGAAAACTAGGAAACTGACATTGTTACAATGTGTGTATAGTTCTATGTCATTTTATCACCTGTATAGATTTGTGTAACCACTAATAATATTTCTGTTAATCTTCTCATTGTTTGTTGCTAGACTATGTCTGAAAATTTTCAAACAAAGATAACTAGAAAAAAAAGACTGATAGAGTAGTTCTTTCAGAAGGATTTTTTTCTTCAAAAAGTTCTACCAGATGGTTGATTTTATTCAAAAAATAATTGTGTCAAAAACATACTTATGCAATCACCAAGTTCCCAGGAGAATTTTGGACATATGTGCTTGACAAAGGAGAAAAATTAAAAATACAAAATATGTGCTGATCAAGTATATTCTATTATTTGATTCTAGAAAACTATAAATTAAATTTAATTTTAAGGCAGACATATCATGGGGTAGCTCATAATCTCTTTAGGGCTGACCCTCTTCTAATAGGAATACCTGTTACTGTAAAAATCCTCCAACTTTTGATCTCCTGGTTAACAACTGGTTGGTCAGAAGAATTCTGAGATTACAATCCTGACTTTCACACACACACAAAAAAGAGGGTGTCCTCACTTGCTTCTAAAATCAGATAGGTGAGCTGATACCGTGAGCATTTGAGGTAAGATGAAGCCAGATTAAGACAATCTATTACTTATTCATGATAATGAAATTATGATTATGTTTAAAAAAAAGTCTTCATGTTTTAGAGATACTGCCTCAAAACGATTCAGTGTAGAGGAAGGATAAGTGAGGAAGGGTGGGTAATGATAAAAAAGACTGGTCATGTACCAATTGTTGAAGTTTGATATTGCTTCATTATTCTATTCTCTATACTTTTGTAATCATGTTTGATAAAAAGTTTTAAAACATTTTACTCACAATTTCAAATTTTCAGATTCTGATCATTATTAAAAATTGAATATGTAACAGTAAAATCTGTAGAGTGACTCACCGGACATTTTCTGGTCTGAGTTTATCGAGAACCATCTCTATTAAATCGGGTCTAAATTCTTCCAGTAAATATTCAGCTGTGAGTACTTCTTCTAGGGGATAATACTTTAAAAAAGACAATAAAAATAAATAAATAAATAAATAAATGGATAAATAAATAAATAAATAAAATGTGCAAGGCTAACTTATTAAAAAGTAAACAGATCTCTAATACATCAAATCCATTATTTTATACCCCCCTCTTTCCTTCAATTAAATTTTATTCCACTAGAATATTTTCTCAATCTTTTCTCTTTACAACTACACTTTAAGCAGTTTCATATTGTGGCATATAGTTAATTCCCAAATACACTTACATTATAGAGAGCAAAATCGCAATTTTTTCCAGGAAGGAATATGAGTACTATTTCTGGCTAAAAACTGAGTTCTTGGTAATGAAGAAAATTTGATGGTTAAATGCTGACACCTATAGGACTCTTAATATAAAGTACATGTGTTTTTATGAACAGAATTTTCCTCTTAAATTTCCATGAATGAAATCAGACAAGCACTTAGAAAGTTGATATTGGGGGAAAATGGTTTATATTTTCAGCTAATGTAGAAAATAATGTAGAAGATGCTTTTTAGTAAGAGCAACTTTTAATATACTGAGACAGAATGATTTATTTAACAAATATTTAATGAACACCTACTCTGTACCAGGCATTGTTCTAGGTGTTGCTGTGGACACAATGGTAGGTACGATAGATGATGTCCCTGTTCTCTAAGGAGCTTATATTCTAACCGGGAGGGAGGCAGACAATAAACGGATACTGTCATTATATTGATAGGTGCTATGAAGAAAATTGAAAAGGGGAAAGGGTATGATTGGGAGGTCAGGGAAGGTCTATATGCAGAGGAGACATCTGAGTGGAGACCCAAAGGAAAAGAAGAACCTAGCCATGCAAAGATCAGAGAGTGTTCCAGGTAGGGAAAACACCAAATATAAAGGCCCTGAGAGGGAGGAATAAACTTAGTGCTCAAAGATTAGGTGAACAGTATCACTGAAGTAGAATGAGAATAGGAGAAGTGGGCTGGGGAGTGGTATGGAATAGGATCAGATAGGCTGGGGTTAGATCACCTTGAAGGCCAAGGTAAAATTTTGGATTTTATTCTAACTCTGATGAGAAACCACTGAAGGACTTGACACAGGAATGAAACAATCTGATTTTGGTTTTCACAAGATCACTGAGGCCAGGAAAATAAACTATGGTGGGACAATAAAGAAAACAGGGAATCCAGGTAAGAGACTATGATGGTAGTCCAGGTAAGAAATAGTGGTAGTTCAGACTAGGGTGGTAGCAATGGAAATAGAGAAAAGTGAATGATCTATAGCTTTAACATAATTAGCAACTGATACACTGTAGGACTGAAAAATATTTAAAGCCAATAAGCAAAATGCCTATGTAATTAAAAATATTACAAATGATAATTTTTAGGATAGAAATTAAGATTTTTTTTAAGCATGTTTTGACATCAAGGTTTGCCTGATTGCTACAAAGTCTAAAATTTTATACTGCAGCTTCAATTTTTATCATTTATGTCGTACTGTAAGTAAGATATG
Source organism: Pteropus medius (assembly GCF_902729225.1). Taxonomy (NCBI): domain Eukaryota; kingdom Metazoa; phylum Chordata; class Mammalia; order Chiroptera; family Pteropodidae; genus Pteropus; species Pteropus medius. Next base: position 26,077,618 of record NW_024344378.1, on the reverse strand, counting down.
CAGGATCTCTGAAATGCTCTACAAACCAATATATACAGTAAAATAACAGCAAACTTACATGCAATATTCCAGCGATCTTAGAGGTATAACCTCGTGGCCTCTCTTTATCTTTAAACCTAAAAGCAACAGCATTCAAGTCCTAAAATGGGAAGTTAATCCAAATAGACATAAGTTAAGTATTATTTTAAAATACCTTTTTTTTAGTGTTTGGTTTGCACTCTAGACTTTCTACTCCATATTCAGTTTTATTACACTTTCTATAAAATTGCTATGCTGGATTTAGAAATGTATAGAACATGAATGAAAATAACAAATATAGAATATGATTCTAAAGCCAAATTAGTCAAAGAATTAGGAAAACTGTGTGGAAAAACCTTGTGAGATCCAACAGTTGCACAGATGATGATTTTGTTAACCCATTCAGAGAATTGCACACAGATTAGAATTTACTGTCATAAATTTCAGAGATTATATCTTGAAATTTTACCTAGATAAAGACGATTTCTCTCACCCTAAACTATATTTCAGAATTTTGATAGGCCTTAAATATAAAGTACATATATTTTTTAAACCCTTTTAAAAGACTTAAAATTTTTGAAAGACAAATACCTTTTGTTTTATGCAAAAAAAGAATCAAAAGAAAAAAGAAAAAAAGATAGCCAAGCTTTTCCATATATAGAATAATAAAATCACTTTTAAGATCACGATCATATATAAAACAATTCATTCTTTCCTTGAGAGTTTCCTACAGATTTTTATAACCAGATCTGAAAATGATGGAGCTCATGCAGCTTCAGGCACAGTAAAGTAAGCCCTGATAGATACAAGCTCAAGAAAGTGTTGGCTTTCTTCTGAGGGATAGAAAAGCAATTCAGTTTCTTCCCTTTTCCCTCCTGAAAAAGGCTATATGATGTCTTAACTCTCAGCTGTGCCCCAGGCAGCCAATCAGACTAGTACAGCTAAACCTTAACTAAAGTTACTATGCATTGCAAAATTTTACTTAGATTAGGAGAAAAAACTTCAAGTTTCACTGGGTTTTAAATTTAAATTAATTCACATATATATGTTTTCTGAAAATTTTCCTTAAGAAAAATTTTGGCGAAACAAAAGTACCTTGCACTCTTGGAAAACCCATTCTTGAGGTCCTTCTGCACGTAACTTCTGAATGTATTGAAACATGTGCAAAATTATATCTTCAACATGTACTGGAAAAAAGGGGCACACTTAAAAACCATTCAGTCCTCAAATCCTTTAAAGCAGTGAGCTCACTCCTAAGGTAAAGCCAGGTAAGGAGAAGAGGGTCCCTCTTAGAAAGGAAGTTCTCACCTCCCTGAGCCTGGGTTTTAAGGTCCCACACACATGGCCCTCCAGGCTCTGGGATATGTGACAGAGGGGCTTTGGGGCAGTAAATGAGTAAATGAAAAGCCAAGTCCACATTCTACAAGTGTGACATAATGATCAGTCGTTAAGGTGGGAAAATCAACCATGAAATGAAGGCCATGTTACACATGAAAAATACAATGGATAAATCGTATGAATTAAAGTGTTTATAGCTTTACAACATAAAAGAGATCCACAACATAAAGAAGTTAAAAAAATAATAAATCATATGAAGTTAAAATTTATTCAAAAACAAAAAAGTCAATACTTACATAATCCTTCCTCAGTCAGGTCCACGTTAATGATAAAAAACATAAAACCTCGGGCTCCTTCCTTCTGCCCGCCAACAAGAGTATTTACCCAACCTGTAACATTCAAAGGACATCAACATGAATGCATGGATAGCTTCTTCTAAGATAAAGAATTTTTTATAAATTCATAGTGTATGTTCCCACAAGAACAGACCTCTTACAGAAAACAGTGGGGAAAAAAAATTAGAAAAAAGTTCAGAAAAGCAGTTTCGAACACTGCAAAAGACTCAAGGGATTTTTGGGTTGGGAGCTTTCCTTGGGACTCGTCAAGTCAGTTCCCAAATTGAGAGTAGATATCACTGTGCATAAATGTTATGTAAATGCAGAGTCTGAGCTGAGAGGGGCTTTAGAAATCATCTACTGACTAGATCTTAGTCACCGTCTGGTTTGATGGATAAGAACAGGCAAATAAATAATGGGTACTAATGTTTCACAGAAATGGTAAAGAATATCCAATGTGAGCTTGCATTTTTTTAACTCCTTTTTTATTTAAAACATGCACCACAATATTTTGTGAAATATCTAAACTTCACTGCTCAATACTAAGGAGTAAAACAAATTATATATATTAAAAAACAAAACAAAACAAAAAAACAACAAAGCAAAAAAACAAAGCACACTATCAACCACCATCTCATCCTCTCTTAAATCCAAAACCAGTCTCACCCAAAACTGTTCTTTCACAGGAAATATTTAAGAGAAATGACAGCCAGAGTAAAAAGATATGGTGGGTACTACACTCAGAAGCTGGTGCCCAAGAGACTTACCCTTGGATTTGAGTTCTGATAACAGACTTCCAGGACCTTCATGCCCAATGAGATGACCAAGATAATGACCAGGATTTGATTTGTAGTATTTCTGAAGGTCAGGTATGGGAAATGTCACATAAAGATTCCTAATATCCTTAATGGGTACTATTTTGTAAATTTGCTGGGGGAAAAAAAAAATCACAAAAGATTCACTATGTACAACTCCTACTATATAAAATATTAACAAACTATGAATAATACCAATTTTCATGGAAGAATCCCAAATTCAGGAGAGAATCAACTGCCAGAGAAAATCATACTGACTATAAAGAAATAAATGACCCAGCCTCTTTCTTAGTGTAATGTCATATAGTTGGTATGTAGTCTGTGTTTGGTCCCCTGGGCCACGCAGCTACATACTCTGGATGCTTGCCTTCTGGCACTACAGCATAGCTTTTACAGGCTACAGCTACCAAAACTACCGTTAGCAAGCAAAGATCAGACCAAATTGGTATCTTTTTGGTAATACATGTTCCTAGCAAATGTGAAATTGATTATCCAGATAAATATTAAAAATTCCATCTGCTCTTTGGTAAACTAGGTATATATTAAGTCCATTAATTAAAAAAAAGAAAAGAAAAGAAATATATATGCTCTTACTTTAAGGTGTTCTTCCTGGAAAGGGTGTTCAGGGAATTCTGGCAATGGGACATTTTTGTTTTCTACTTCAGAAAATAACTTTACCACTAGATTAGTCAAGTCGTCTAAAGATTCTACAAGAAAACAGATAATGAAAACAGAACTTAACCTAATCGCAACATATGACAAGTAGCATTCAAGACCTTAGGATCATATATATGTGTATAATATCACTACATTGTATACCTTAAACTTCCACAATGTTATATGTCAGTTATGTCTCAATAAAGGTGGCAGGGGTGGGGGAGGGAACCTTAGGATCTCCTGAAAAATCTCAGGAAAGGAAAACTTAGAATTAAGAAACTGCTTTTGATAAAATTGTAGCACTCAGTTAAGTCCTACCAACACCTATAACTTCTATAACTGCTAAGCAATACTGAAGATTATACATCATGTGTCTGGCTCTGTATCTTTAAAAACCTATTTCTCAAATGTTATCTTGCAATAAATTTAAAAGACATATTAGAAACAATAATATACTAATTAGGTGCATTTGGAAACTGACTATTTTATCTACGATTCCCAATAGGTATATACTAAATCGTCAGCTAATATATTGTGATTCAGTTTATAAATAGAAGTCTACACCCGTTGATAAAAGTCAAACCTTAGAATTTGAAAGTGATTGATTTTATGAGGGAATAGAATGAAATGGTGAAAAGAATCTTGGGTTGGGGGATCAGGGAATTTAGATTCTAACCCCAGCTTTACCAAGCCACCATGGCAACTGACTACTTGGACAAAGTGCTTAACTAGTCCAGGTTCTGTAAAATGAGAAAGTTGGCTAGGATGATCAAAAGTTTCTTCTAAGGTCTCACATTAAATGATTCTGTATCATAACATACCAAACTCAAAGGCTTTTAATGGCCACTTAAATGAAGTTCTGCTATGTTATTACCTACCTACATTTTTAAATAGAGTTATACTTGCAAAAGTTTATAAAGTTATATGTATAAGATGTTCACTGCAGCACTATTATAACAGCAACAAAAACTGAAAATGACCTAAACATTTATCAGTGTGTGGATGTTATGAAACATTTGTACATTGGAATTTTATGCAGCGGCTAATGAGGGATATATATATATATATATATATATATATATATATACGCTAATATAAAAATATCTCAAAGCTCTATTAAATGAAAACTAACAGGCCATGTAGTAGAATCTCACTTAATTTTTTAAAAAAATACATATATGTAAGTATATTAACAAAATTCTACTTTTGGAAGCATAACAAAATGACTTAAGGTGATTATTTTTGAAGAGAGGACACAGTGGTCATAGGATGAGATGAGGAAGAAGATTTTGATTTCTATTTTATACCTTTCTCTGTTGGATGAAATTTTTTCTGTGTATACATATTACTATTATTCTAAAAAGAAAAAAGTGAAAAGGGGTTATCTTTTTATAAACAAGATAACCACTTGCCTTGATTCTGTCTCAAAAATAGGCTATTTGTAAATGGTATAAACGTTCATCAGTTGTTACTGTCAGGAAGCATGTGGATCAAATAAGAAATTTCCCTTGATATTCTATGACAACATTTTGAACTTTTCCATGAACTCTTTAGAGAGCACCTAATCACTATTTGAGAATTGCCTTTATATAGTATGAAATTCTCTTCTAGGACTATGAATGTGGGCATTTGCACTTTATTTATAAAATAAATATTTTTTTACTTCAAATTTTTTTGACATGTACGAAGGACCTCAAAATGTCCAGAACCAAATAAAAGGCAGACCAGTGGCTGCTTGTCATATAGCAAATGAACTCAGGAATGAAGCAGGTATATTTGGAGTGAGAGACGTCAGAGCTAACTCTGACATAAAGAGACACAGATGGGACACGTGACCTGAAACAAGATGGCAGTCAACAAAAGTCTGTTGACTTGAAGTGCTGGTGACAGCGAGGCTCTTTAGAGCAAGGTTCTACCAGGCATGCCTTTCGAGTATTTCTAGCATACAAGCATAAATTCCCAATGTAGCTTTTTAAAGGTAAGATGGCTATACAATACTCCACAGTCTGTCTTCACCATTAAGCTGTAAGCTACCAGAGATCAGTAAACTGAGTCTCATTCACCTTTACGTATTTAGGACTTGGCAATCCCAGTGTCCATACTTGATAAGTACCTAGTTGCCAAGAGTCCAGGTAATTAGTGCTGTCACAACTAGAGGAACTGGCCCCATGGGAGAACAGAGAAAAACTTTTTGTCCCTTTGTGACAGAGATCCTTCCACATGGTAACTCTTCCTCTGCCCTCCTCCTAGAAGAAGGAACGGATTATTTATTAATCCTCTAAGAGATCCTGCTTCCTCCTAACAGCGCTGAGCTGTAAGAACACCTCTCCCAGATCCCTCATCAAGTCCACTGAGAGCACAGGAGGTCAGTCACACTGAGAGAGTGATGTATAAGTGATCAGAGAACTGAAACACATCGTTTCTTTTAGATGACTTATTCTGCCACTTCCACTAAACCAAGAACACTGAGGGCAGGGCTCATGCATCAGCTATGTTATTACCAGCCCAATAAGTGCTTATTGAAATCATGTGTGTTATCTCAATATGACATAGACAAAAATACAGCTTAGGCACCTATTCTCAGCACTAGGCTCTAAATACCACGTGTTATTTAACACTCTAGACCTACCTACATTTAGAAAGCACACAGGATTATAAAGTACACTTTATATGCTGAGTGAAATAAGAGAAAGATAAATACCATATGATTTCACTTATATACAGAATCTAAAGAACAAAAGAAATGAACGAACAATGAAAACAGACTCACAGATACAGGGAACAAATTGGTGATTGCTAGAGGGGAAGGGGGTGAAAAACATGAAGAGATGAAGAAGTACAAATAAGTTGTTACAAAACAGTCATAGAAATTTACAGTATAGCATAGAGTATATAGTCTATGGCTATGTGTAGTGCCAGATTGGGGGATCACCTCATGGATTGTATAAATGTCTAACTTTTTTAAATTTAAGAAATAAAGAAATGGAAAAAAAAGTACACTTTTATTACTATTATTATTATCATTATTATTATTATTATTATTATTGGCCCTTACTCCTTAGACCCATTTTATGTCCTAGTTCCCCAATACCAAGTTAAAATATATATAACTTTTGTTTTCTATTACAAAAGTAGCATTTGCCAATAGCAGAAAACTTAGAAAAACAAAAGCAGAAAGAAGAGAACAAAAGTCACCTGTAATCTCATAATTATAAGATGTTAAAAGTAGCCACCATTTATGGGGCATTTGCTGTGTGCCAGGCACTACGCCGAACACTTCTTCCGCATCGTCTCCATGAAATCTCACAACAGGTGTGAGGTGCCACCTCCATTTTACAAATGGAAAAACTGAAGTTCAGAGAATTGAAGTAACCTTGTTAGCTCACAGCCACGCAACTGAGTAGACAGTGTATTTGGAATTCAAACCCAAGCTGTCAGACTCTGGAGCACGAGTTCTTAACTACTACTACACCACATTATTAAATTTCCAGTATGTGTCTTTCTACTTTCTCTTTAGTCTCCCATTTGTGTGTTAGAATTTTTTATATTTCCAAATAGGATCATATAGCACATTAGTGTTTTTACAGTGCTTTTGTTGTCTATCTAATATACTAAGAATATTTTCCAATGTTATTAAAATGCTGTCAAAAAAATTATTTATTCTTTCAATAGTCATTTACCAAGTGCCTATGACATACCAAGTACCATTGCAGGCACAGCACAGGGGACAAAGCAGTGAATGAAACGGTTTCTATTCTCAGGTAACTTACATTCTGGTATAATAGACAACAATAAACAAATATTTAATATTTCAGGTGGTAATAAATATTATAAAGAAAAATAAAGCAGATAGAGGACAGAAAGTAAGAGAAAGGATGCTATTTTCTATGATGCTCTATTATATTGCTATAACATCACTATTTTAACCAATCTCTTATTAATGAACATTTAGATTATTTCTAACTTTTCACTAATAAATATTATACTAACAGAAATATCCTCGTACATTTCCTGTTTGAACAACTCTATTTCCTTAGAATTCATTTCTAGAAGTAAAAATATACTTTTTAAGAGTGGCGCATCTTATTAAACTGTCCCCCCCAGAAAGTGTAGAGCATTTGTATAAATTATATACACCACCACCAATACAAAGGAGTACTTCTTCTCCATAATGGGTATTACTTAAAACAAAACACAAAATTATGGTAATTTAATAGGGGGAAACAATATATTATCATTAGTTAATTTGCATTAAAAAATTAAAACTTTGTTGTTTACAAAGTTTTCCTAGTTTATCATCATCTGTCTTTTACTATTGTTTATAGTTTTCAAACTATCAGATCAAATATGGCAGTCTTTTCCTTTATACTTCCTTTCCTTTTTATATACTTAGAGCTATTATTAATTTAAATTTTCTTCAGGTCTCCATTTAAAATCACCGAAGCTTTTTTTTTTTTTTTAAGAACACAGTGAGTTAGAAACAAAATTGCCCTCCACATATTCTCCTACAAAGAGATCATTTTCAAAAGCGTCTGAGCAGATGAAAGGTAGTATCTTATATCCTTCTTCTAAATACTTCGAAAAAGCCAAAATGGAACACTTTTATTATTCAATTCCGAGAAAAAATTTTAAGGATTCTTACCTCGACCTAAAACACAAATAGCCATTAAGTTGGACGAATAATAAGTAGAATGGAATTTCAGTAGTTCTTGTCTTACATCAATGCCTTCTTGGTTTGGTCTAGTCTCTAGGGTATATTTGTTACCTGAAAGGGAGGAAAAACATTTCTTAGAAATAGCAAAATATATGGTCTTAAAATTTTATAATTATTACTGACACTGCTATAAAGTGAATTTAAAAAAACAGAGTTCAAACTAACTCACATATTGATTAGTTAAATATGTTTGAATGTAAGCTGGATAAATGAGACAGTATGGTACAAACTAGTAACACTTTAAACTAGAGTATTCTCTCAAGAGCTAAAAGTGCTTTATAAAAATTATAGTTCTTAAAATTCCTATGCGATGGTAGGCATTATGAGCACTTATAAGACAAAAAGAGATCCACATGGCTTCCATTCACACTTACTTTAATCCCCTATGTGCTCTATAATTAATTGAACATAATCACTGAGGGATCTTTTTGGAACTTGCCAAGTTACTTGTGGAAAGAAACATCCTATTCTTGGCTGAAGCATTAAATCTGTGATGTGAATTCTCATGAATTTGATCTAGATTGGTGAAAATAACATACGATGCTATTTTTATGTCTCAAGTGATGTTAGTAAACCACTATAAGATCTCTTATGAAATCCAATAATAAAATTAGTATAAAATATGCATGTCAAAAGCAAATAGCCAAACTACCTTTCTAATAAAGATCCTGCAATTTAGAGACTGAGATGGAATTTCAATGATTAGTGTCTCTCTAAAAAGGGGATCTTGACTAGAAATACCATAAAATCCTAATATAAATTTTATTATTGTTCCTGCTTATAATACTACATGTGCTCCTGTCTTTCATCTGCAGAGATGAAACTATGGCAGAACATATTCTTGATGTGATTTTCCCCCTTGGGTTATTATAATGGTTAATGAACTGACACTGAGAGTCCCTTTCACAGAATTGGTTATCTACAGAGAGACACCAGATGGTGATCTCATACCTAGTCTTTAGACCCATAGAGCTGCATGGGACTCTGAGCTAAGAGTCATGCCCCCAGAATACTTGACTCAACAGATCTAGTGGACAGAGTGTGGAAGGAACAGTCTAGCAAATACTAAATAATCTTTTTCTAGTCACAAAGCAATGAAATGTACTCATATTCACTAGCAGTAGCCTGCTGGTCAAGTTTCCAAGTTCTTAAGTGGTCTTCTGGGTTTCTCACTAAAGTTCCATTTCAATTCCTGATTGGCTCTCCACATCAGGTCCTGGGATACCTCATCACTCTACTTGGGGTATTCAGATGCTCTTAAAAGTATCCAGAGTTCTAACTCTTCAGGGAAAAAAAAAAAAAGATTTTTGCTGGGTAATAGCTTGAAGTTCTCTCACATTACGGTGAAACTTTAGTATTGATGGTGCTTCCCTTTTTCACTAAATAAAGAGTCTAAAAGCCTCTGTTCAAGAGCAACTAGTCCCTAGAGCTTCCTTGGTCATTTACACTGCCAAGCTCAGATTTCTACACTATATGGACAAAGATCAACACACTGGGACACTCAAGTTGGGAGAAATTGCATTTTATTTCAACAGACTAGAAATGTGATAGTGTTAGAAACCAGATTTTTAACTTAAATGGGATCTGATTTGCAAGCTGGTCAATATTCTGATTAAAAAAAAAAATCTCATATCAAAGTTTACGAAGACTAAGATCACGACCTCAATCTAGAAAGTAAAATTCTTTCAGGTTAACCAGCTCTAGCTCATTCTACTTTGATTTTAATGTATCTGAATATCTTATTCTAATCTCTACCCTTTATCTTTAGGTCCATTTTAAACTACAGAAGTAAAGCAGGTGCATACACCAAACACACTAAGACTTAGATCACTGGCAAAACACTGACAATGTTATATTAAAAAGAGCTGAAGGACTACGACGGAATACTATACAGCAAAGAGAATGAATAATACACTGTTTGTATGCAACAGTATGGATGAACTTCACAACTTTAAGGCTGAAAGAGAGAAGACGAACACAAAAGAGTATACACTGTATCATTTCATTTGTATGAAAGAAAAGCTAATTTGGGTTTTGAGAAGGCAGAATAGAGGTTACCCTTGGGTGGGTGGATAGTGACTACACAGGGGCACAAAGAGGGCTAGTGAGGTGCTGGTAATGTTCTGTTTCTTGACTGGGTACTGGTTCAGAGGTGTGTTCAGGTTTTGAAAAATTCAAGTTGTACATAAATAGCAGTATATTCATTCAACTGATTCAAGGTGCAGCAAAAGTAAAAGCAATAACATTTATCAAAGCCACATATACTCTTCTGTATATTTATTATACTTGAACAAAAAGTTAAATGAAAAATGAGCCAAAGGTGTCATGGTCAACAGCAATCTGGCTCACCTAAGGTACAAAATCTAATGATATTGCATCTCTGGCCAAACTGGTAAACAGAGACAATCACATTTGTTCTGAAAAGTAGCTTTTAGAATGACAAATAGATGTCATTCTATGAATCCACATATTCATCTCTTTGCTGCCTAGATGTTTTCACTCTTTCTAATACGTGATGACAGAAGGGAACAGTGGTCCATTTGGGAACAGAGCCCAGACTGGCATGTCTGTACCCTTAGAAGCTCCTGAAGTAGAAAGAGGAAAATGTTCTCCATTCTCTTGGGGTCAGGAAAGTCTGCTCAATACACAGACAGAGAAACATGAACACTAAGTACAAATGGGCCAAAGAGTTAGGCTTGCTATTTATTAAGTTTAACCCTTTTATAACCATCCCTTTAAAAGAGTTTTCTAAAAACAGGAAAGCTAGCTGGTGAAAGTTCTCAAGAAAACAGATGAGTAAATGAAAAGCAGGACATAATACACAATTCCCAAATTAGTCCTTAAATTACCTAGTGAACTCTGTAACTGTCAGTACCATGATCCCCAGGTAGGGAGGTGCAGAGAAACAGGTACTGGCTTTGGTGTTGGCAGAGCTATCACGTAATCCAGGGTCAGTCATCTTCTGGCTGCATGACCTTGAACCCGTTATTTTATTTCTCTTAGGCTCAATCTCCTATCATGACATTGGTAGCCTTACCCCAAATTAGAAAACAAAATACATGTAAATAAGCATAAGACTAATATCTAACATTCAGTAAATAGAATGGACGGTCTGATGACACAAAGTGCTGTTTAGGGATGCAGCGAAATGAGAACTCAGACACTGCATGAGGGAGTGCAAATTGAATCAACCACTACAGGAAACAATTTGGCAATATCTGTTAAATCTGAAGATGTACATGTCCTACTATACAGTAATTCCACTTCTAGAATTCCATTCCCAGCACCCTAGGGAATCTTATGTACAAGGAAACACGTATAAGGAATGCTCACAGCAGCACTGTTCCATTAATAGGAAAATGATAAATAGTGGTACATGTGTTCAGTGAATTTTTCAAATAGCAACAACAATAAAAATAAAAAACTTATCAGAGACACACTTACCAATATGGAAAACTCTTAAAAATATAACATCGAATGAAAAAATACAGTGGTAGGGATTACTCACAGTAAAATATCATTTTTATAAAAATTATATGACATATTGCTTAGAATTAAATACATGACTACTCAAGTTTTTATTAAAAAGCATCAGAAATGATAATCACAAAACTTAAGATAGTGGTTATCTGTCAGGAGCAGGGAGGAAAATGCAATTGGAGAAGTACATATCGGATGTTCAAACTGTATTTGTAATATTTCTTTAAGTAGTGTGTTGAGAATAATCTGGCAAATGCATTTGTATCTTTTATGACAAATAATAAATCTGTACGTACAGCAGAAAATTAACACAAAATAAACAGCAGCTACTACTGCCATGATTTGAACTATAGGAGGGACTCCGGTCTTCTGAGTATATCATAGAAACCATGGCACTAAAATAAGGAAGAAAACTCAGTAAAAGATCCAGATGACTTTCCTCTACCTAGGAGTCCATATGTGGAGGACAATGTGAATATGGCTGGGATAACAAACACCGTTCAGTCTCTAGACACATACTGTCCTAATTTATTGCTAATTCAGCTGGGTCATTTCTGTCAAATTAAAGTGCTGCTACCAAAACCCTGCATCCTACCTATTTGGCTCTGTCCTCACTACAGTGAGCGCCAGTGGTGGACTGAGGACATCAGGGTGGCTGATGCCCTGGGATCCTGCCACTCTGGGCCTGCTGGGAGAGCACTGGTTTGGCAATTGGGAGTTTCAGGGTTTCTCATCCTGACTCCATCATGCAATAATTAAGCAACCTTGGGAAAGCTTCCAAATATCTCCAAGGGGTCATTTATTTGATCTGTAAGATGGGGTAAAATGGGTATACATCCAGTTGTTAAGAGCAAGGGCTCAATCCTTGACTTCTTAGTTTCCCAGCAGTGGGACACAGGCAAGTTTCTTAATCTATATAAACCCATTTCCTTATTCACAAATAAGAATAATAAAAAAAACAACCTCACAGGATTGCTGTGAGGATTAAATGACCTCTGACATGATCACTCAACATCAACTTGGGTTGTTGGGAAGCTTATGAAAACTCATAATGTATACGAAGAGGGTTTTGTAAATTGTAAAGCTTCTACACACATGTGTTCCACCTGAAGAAGTGGATACAGAAGGTCATTAATCGGTTTGGAAGTTAGGGGGCCACCCACATTCCAGGCTCCTCACTGCGAAATCACAGAAAGCAATTCAGTGAAAGAATTATTTTTGTGATTTGTTCCCCAAACTATAGTTCTCAATAAAAACTCTATCTCTGGGGGGAAAAAAAAAGCAAACCATATTTTCCATCCCTGTCACAGCCTTCGCCCCATGAGACGATCCCATTTGATACCAGCATTTGTTAAAGGGGTGCTTCAGTAAATGCTATTTTATATTTTCATTGTAACAATTACTTTAAATTCTATTTTCTAAAAAAGCTTACAAACTCAGTACTAATGTATATGAATGCTGATTTTCAAGGAAATAGAATTTATTTTTCTGAAGCTAGCCATAAATTTCTTACACTATGTGGGAAGGACAGACTTTGAAGTTTTAGAAATTTGGTTTAGAAACTAGAATTGTCTCCAACTGTATGTCTGATAAGGTTCTCAGGAAAAAGTCTACTTGATAGTTACAATCATGAAAATGTTAAATATTCCCTAAAAACCTAGAATTTTAAAGGGTAGTTTAATACAGCTACAGTTAGTTACTTGGAATTATTATAAACTTTTTTTTAAAGCTCTTTCTCCTTGGTGTAGCAATCTTCTAAAAATCCTGGAAGAGACTAAAGCCTTTTATATATAAATTTTCTTACAAAATTTAAAAGAACAATTCTCCTGTAGGTGGGTAAGTACACGCAAGTATAAGATGCGAGTTATTAGAGAGTGAGAACTTCATGTGAAAACCTTTTAAATACCATAATAATGCACCTTTACACTTGATTAATCCAGTTCTAGTTTTCCACAGACACATTTCCTGGCAAGGAAAAAAAAGACAATAACAAAATCCATGGAAAAACTTAGGGAATAATAAATGACTAAGTGGGATGAGACATATCAAATATTTTTATATCCATGAACTTATCATGATACTACAAAAACAAGTTAGTCATCATTCAAAGATGCTAGGGAACCAACTCATTATTTTGAAAACTGGTAAATGAAGAGAATGAATCAAATGTTTGTCCTACCTTTCCTATAACAACTGTACCAATGGGTAGCCAAATAGTAGAAAAGGAACATTTTTTTAAATAGCAGTATTGAAGCTAATCAATGAGAATAATAGAATTAGAATTAGAGAGGTGATGCATTAAGAATCAATGATTGCAACATCATAAATAGAAAATTAGACATTTTATGCCCCTGATGAAAAAATACATCTCCACCTACGAAGCCTGGTCCAAAAAAGCCAAACATGAATCTGTTCAAGTCTCTATATCCAACTGCTGAATTGTGGAAATAGAGAGGACAGAGGACATGTTAAACTACATGGCTGGGGATGCAATCAGCAAAATCCATGCTATGAAAAGTTCTATACAACAAACCACCTGATTCTTTAGTGAATAAATTCTCAGGGGGAGGGAGTAGGGGAAAGATAAAGAATGAACCTATAGATTAAAAACTTAAGATATATCAATCAGTAACATTTGAATCTCATGTGAATCCTAATTTAAATAAACTTTTTAAAATTATGATTTTTATGACAACTAGAAATTTAAACACTAACTGGATATTTGATGTTAATGGTAATTGTATTTTTATGTTTTTAAAAGTCATCTTTTTTTAGAAATATATATGTTAAAATATTTGTGAGTGAAATGATATGATGTCTGGGATCTCTTCAAAATAATACAGGGGGGTGAATGGGAATGTAGATCAGTCAGGACTGGCCAGAGCAGAGTGATGCATATATGGATGGGGCTCATTACAGTATTTTGTCTACTTTTGCATGTTTCAAATTCTTCACTTAAAAAGAGAAATGGTGGGCGGGGTGAGGGGTAAATGATTAACTTTCATTAGCATCTGATTTTGTGTATCATTATCAACACCCCAGGATCAGGAGTCACTCGATTACCTTCTGGTACATGTTCCACAATATTTTTTGGTTCTAATCCTTTTTCTTATCCTATTCCTTCCTACTTTCCTACACAAAAGCATCCTTTGTTATAGCCAAACTATTCTAACTTATGTTCTTCCAAAGACAATGGACTCACTCCTTGGTCTTTGCTTCTTGTCATGGATTTTGGGGGTCATCTAACAATATTGCAAACAAGAGGCTCCGAGTTCAGACTGACTTGATATCAATCCTACAACCTACACAGACAATTCTGCTATCACCCTACCTCCCTCCTCCCTGTATCCCCCACAAGGCTATGGAACTTTGGTCTAATTATTTTCTCTCAGTATTAGTTTCAGCATCCATCAAAGGGGATGATGAAATTTCAGTGGTAAACGTTAAGCGAAATCATATTAGTAAGTAAAACATCTACCACTATGTGGCACTTTAAACTTATTCAATAAATATTACTTTTTCTTTTCCTTTTGAATGGCTCTTCCTTCTGCTTAAGAAAGTCCTATCCACCCTTCAGGAGAAGTCAATTTGTAACTCCTCTGAGATCCTGAAGAATTTAATTCTAGGCAATCCTAAAGAATAGAAAAGTGGTTATAAGCACTAGATCTGGGTTCAGATCCTGATTCCAGCACTTAAAAACTGAGTGACCCCAAATATTTTAATTACCTTCTTTGAAGTCTTAGTTTACTGATCTATAAGATGGAAATAATAAGAGCATATACCTATTGGAGATATTGTGAGAATTAAGTTAAATAATCCAGACAAAGTACTTAGCACAATATACAATAGTGAGGAGGAAGAAGAGAACAAATAGATAATGATCCTGGAAAATCAAAGCAGAGATGATGCTCTAGTGAAATCGTGGGGTTGCCTTGCCTCTCCAACTAAACTATTAGCACCTTGAGTGTAAAATATTGATTATACTTCTTTGCATTTTCTAATGCACTTTATATGTAAGGGGACTTTAAAAAAAAAATGTCAACTGAGAGAGAGAGAGAGAGAAAGAGAGAGAGAGAGAAATAATCTGAGCCCACTTATAACACCATACTCAGATTGTTATAATCCTATAGTACATGCTACAACGCATACTAAATAACAAGAAAAATGTCACCAACATCTGAAATACAGCACCACCCTCTATTTCGATGTGCTCTCCCCGCACTTTGCCTTTCATTCCACCTATACATGAAGGAGTGCCTGTTTTGTTCCCCTCACACACGTTTTGACTTCCTCCTTTTATTATTTTACCAGCTGACTAAACCCAGTTGCTCCAACAGTGTCTGTGGGGTTATGTTTAGAGAAAAACAGATCACTAAAGAATAACTAGAACTTTTTTCCCTTTCCAGTTCCAAACTACTTTGAAAAATTCAACTGCTCCTGTTTTTATTCCATGAAAAGGCAAAGAAAGGCAACAGGGCAGAGAGAAGTCATCCAATTTATCAGGAACTATGGAACTAAAACTAAAGGCATATGTGAATGATAAATGAAGGGGAAAAGCCAATTTGGACACCAACCATGGGTTTGATTTAAAAAGAGAACGAGAATATTTCTCTAATACACTCCCCTATTGTTGGTTCATCAAACCTACTGGCTCTTTAAGCAGCCCGTGGCTGGCTCTACTCTTTCTGCCAAGGACCTTTTCAAAGTTTTGATGTCTTTCACAGCTAACAATCAGCTATTATAGTGATTATGAAGGCTACTGTCATTTATTGAGCACTATTATGGCCCGACGTTTTTGCTAACCCTTCACGTGCACAACCTCCTTTAATTCTCACATTAACCTGACACAGGAGGAAACTGAGGCTTACAGAAGTTAAGAAACTAGCTCAGACCTCTCAGTGGACCAGTGGTAAAGCAAAGGTTCAAACTTAGTACTGCCCAATTCAGAGGCCAAATCTTAAATCACCTAGGAATATGCCAGTGGGAGGTGGGATTCCTGGCTGAAGTGTGAGGCTAGGAGAGTCACACAGGGATTCGATGAAGACATTATATGTGGAGACGGATTAGCACAGAAGATCTGTGAAAACAACTTTCAAATAAAGTAACTGACTCAAGACAGAAAAAGTATTGCCGGATGGCAGCTTGAGAATGTGAGAACTCTGATCATGGGAACCCAAGATAGCAATTTGAGAGCTTATCTTATTTGGCTGGACAAAGGTTTGCAAAACTGAATGTGAACTAAGACAACACAGGTAATCTACATGTTTCTTTTGACACGAACACACTTGAGCAGTAAATACACACAGTTCTCACACACAAAAGTATGTTCTCTCCTGCTTGCCTTGAAAAGTATTAACCTTTCAGTCTTTCATTTTCCGATTTTTGTTAGATGAACAGGTACACGAAATATTTCATATTTCTCTATTAATTTTTAAATTGTGAAATACTGAAACACAATGAAATACAAAATTAACACCTGTGTATTCACCAGTTTTATCACTCTGCTCATTTTGCCTATTTGTTAAAACCCTTTTCCCCCTCCTCCAGTAATAAAATATCAGGGACAGAGCTCAAGTCTCCTCTCTCCCTCCCTCCCTCCCTCCGCTCCCCCCTCATCTTTTTCCCTTCTCCCCTCCCTCTCCTTCTTCCTCTCCCTTCCTCCTCTCTCTCTCCCCAACTCCCTCCCCATGGATACTAATCAGAATTGGGTATTTCATCATTTTTGTGTATATTTTATACTATTTTGTATACATAGACATTAACATTATAGAGTACTATTTTGCCTGTCTTTGAATTATATAGAAAGCTATCTTACTAAGCATATTCTGCGACTTGCCTTTTGCTCAAAATATTTTGCTCTTTACCTAGTTTGATACATGAGTTCTAGCTCACTCATTTTAACTGCTGTATGAATAGACCAAAATGTATTTATTAATTTATTCAACTATTGACAGACATTTTAAATCATTTCTTATCTTTCGCTATTTCAAAAAAATGCTTGAGGAACATTCTTGTATCTGTTCCTTGTACACAACTGCTAGAGTTGTTTCTCTCTAGGGTGTATGTCAAGAAGCGGATTCCCTGGATAGACGGGCATGGCACAAGGATCACTTTATTAGATATTACCAAATGGCTTTACAAGGTGGTTGAACCAATTAGTTTTCCATCAACATATATGAGTTTGTTTTTCTACATTCTCATCAAGACTTGGGTTTTGTCTGACTTTGAATTGCTGCCAACCTGATGGGTGTGAAATGGTATTTCATTATTATTTTATTTTGTATTTCCTTGATTACTAATGATCTGAGCATCTTTGTTAAGTTTATTGACACTCAAATACCCTGTTCTATGAAGTCCATATTCATATTCTTTGCCTAATTCTCTAGTGAGATGTTTTGTTTATTACTTATTTACTTATAGAAGTTTTTATCTGTTATATGCTTTGCAAGTATCTTCAGTGGATATGTGGCTCGTCTATGTTTTTGTGTCTTTATTGAACAGAAGGTTTAAAATTTAATAAAGTCATATGTACCTTTAAATCTATGGTTTATCACTAAAAGATATGGTTTGCACTTTATAAGCTTAAGAAAATTTTTTCTATCTTAAAATTTTTTTTAATTTCTATATTTTCTTTTAAAAGTTGCAAAGTTATCTGTCTATAATTAAGTCTAATAGGCTTGGAATTAATTTTCGTGCATGGTGTAAGATAAGATCTAATTTTTCTTACTTCTACATGGATAACTAATTGCCCCTGCACCAGTTATCGAAAGGTCTATTCTTTCCTTACTCATTTGTAATGTACCTGTGTCTTATGTGAGGTTTCCATATATTTGTGGATTTGTTTCTACCATCTACAATCTGTTCTACTGTTATCTTTGTGTACTCCTGTACCAGTTCCACTACTCTAACAACCAGAACGTCATAAGAACTCACGGTATCTGGTAGAAGTAGTCTCTTCTTTTATATTCTTCAGAATTATCTTAGCCATTCTTGGCCCTTTATTCTTTCTTAAGAATCTTATTAATTAGATTATTAGGTTCCTCAAAAATTTTTTCTTGGGCTTTCAAATGGCACGGCATTAAATTTAGATAAATTTGGGGTGAATTTACATCTGTGATATTGAGTTTACTCATTCATAAACATGATTTCTGTCTCCTTCAAATCCATTCTTTTATATCCATTATATATTTCTTACTCTTTTGTTAGATTTATTTCCAAATAACTTAAAGCTATTTTTATATTGTGAATGAAATCATTTTTCCTCTAGCATTTTTCTAATTGATTACTATGGATACAAGAATGCAATTTTAGTGTGTTCCTCCTCTTTTGGCAATCTTGGTGAATCATTTTTAATGGCTGACCTGAACCTTTTCTTGAATATTTTTATGCAGACAAGCCTATCATATGGAAACAAAGAGAGTTTTCTTTTACTCCTTTCTACCTCTTACATATCACATTTCCTGCCCCACTGACTTATTGCAACGATTGGTACCTATAATACAGCTGAACAAAAAAGTGATTAGAAGGCATTCTTGTTTTGTTTTTGTCTTTCAATGGAAATCCTTTTGAAACTTCACTATTAATCATTATGTTTGGCATAGGTTTTTACCAGCTCAAGAGTTTTTTGTTGTTCTGTTCATGAATGAGTGCCGAGTTTTATCAAACGCTTTTTCTGAATCTACTGAAATGATGCCTATTTATCACCTGGGGTTACTTAAACTGTGATTAAACATTTGATCATAATGAAATAAATTTAACGTACTGGTAGACCAGATTTTTTTTTTTTAAAGAAATAATAAAACAGAGAGTACCAATTATATCCCAAGATGTAACATAGATATAGTTTGGTAAAACTTTTGTTTCACCTACTAACACAAACATATATATGAATTCTGAGTTGTTAAGTAAAACATCCTTCTTACTGTGGGTTATATTTTTTAAAAAAGTTTAAAAGCTACTGATCTATACTATTTTTGAAGCATGAAAAACCACTGTAAAGGACAAACATTTTATTGTAAGGTTTTCTAAGAAACAAATATCACAATGTTTAGCTATTGTTCATCTAAAAATACCCAGATATTTTATTTAAAGATAATTAGTTAAATAATATTATTTTTAAAATATTTTATATTTGAATATTACCAATATTCATATAACAAATTATAATCCCTTGATGGGCATAATTGCTCACATTCACAGAAATCTGATGTCACTCAAAAGTAACAGCAATAAATTAAGCATGAACTGCTGACAAGGACTCTTCTTCAAGGATCACTTTTGCAAATTTTTATATAGGTATAATTTCTAGGGCTAAGGTATACAGCTTTTATATTTTCAAATGTATCTGACTTTAAAAATAGACAGAACCTCTATTCCAAAAAGTTCAATGTTACTTTCTATTTCCAAAATTAGAAGGTAATCTGGCATTTGCGCTACTTATATCACGCTTTCTGTCCTGTTGTAGTGAGTCTGGCTTACTCATCTCCTAGCTGTTTATACTACCTCACCCTTTGCTGACTAACTGCTAGCCTGGTCAGTAGTTATAAAAACAAATATGCCCTCAAGCTCCACCCACACACACATGACCATTCAGTGCTCTTCTGTGCCAATCACTCCAGAAACCTTCCTTTAGGACATTTTAAGATTTTTCTTTGCTTGTGACCAGAAGTAATATTACTTACCCTGTTCATTGGATTTATTTCTGGAAGATGAATGGCTGCTTCCTGATTATGCTGATTATGATTTGTCACCAGTGAGGCTAATTAAAAGAAGGCAACTCCCAAAGAGGAGCTACAACATGTTCTGCACAATAGCACCATTGCTGGTGTAATTATCTAACCTAACAAACAGACTATTTAAAGGACAATAATCATTTGGGCGCAATAACTTTGAAATTTATTTTTTTAAAACTCATATTTCCTCCTTTATATCCCACGTGTATGCTGATGTCGTCTACAAAAGCCACTTTGCAAACAATTCAACTTTTACAGATATTTTAGTAACCATAGGATTCATCTTAGTAATGATGCTGACAATAAGTACCAAGTACTATAAGTCTAAAGAATTCAATATCACTGCTTCTAACGGCCATTTTTAAAACTTCTTTTAATTCTGTAAAGCTATGCTAACTCCGTGGCTGCTTCCGGATGTATTAGAACAGTATTCAAACTGTCTTTATAGTCTTAAATAAAAGTCCCCCAAGTTAAATTACATAATAAACATAAATTTGTAAGTGCACTAAACAACCTATTACTTTTATGTAATGTTATAATCCCCAAAGCAGTATTTTTAAAATTAAAGCAACTTGTTAACAACAATTACATCTGGTAAGTAGGATTGGCAGGAGTAGATAAGGAAAAGGGAGACTTTTTGTTTTTTAAATACTTTTGTACTGTTTAAATATTTAAACACTTTTTAGTAAAAAATTGAATAGAGAAAAAGGGTACGATTATAAAATCAAGAATCTCCACATTTGTTTCATTCTAGTCCCTGTCATCCCCACCCCTAATCTCTTTCTAGCCTGTATCACTTTGAGAGTAGGGACCTTGTGTCTTCAATAGTGTTCTACCTCCCACAGAGCAGGTGCTATGCATCTGGATGAGTAGAGGTAGAGGCAATGGGAACAGGAAGATTCGACAAGCATTGAAAATAGCTTTTCTGTTTAGAAGTAAAGGGGACCAAAATTTTGCCACATGAAGCTGCCTTTGGGGATATTAAGTTGTTTATTAAGAAACAAGATTCAGAAAGAACCTCTGACTCACCCCCTTCCTGCCTAAAAGATTCCTATGAAAGGTCTACACTAAGAAGGGAATTTTAGGATGCTCCCTGCAGCCTAATTTGAATTAAGAATAGTAAATAAGAAGGCTTTAGGCAGGGGCCTATTAGCTAGATACCCACTGTGTCCCATTGTTTCTGAGTTGTCCCGGCAAGAATTTGCCTGCCATGTGTGTTCCCGTCTTCCTCAACTATCTGTAAATCACCGATTCTCACTTCTGAAATCTAAGACCCTGTTCCCTCCCCACCTTTTTTCTATTGCCCAAAATATTACATATATCCACTGTCTTAGGAATTTTCATGCTTATGCAAAATCTCCATGTGCATTATTAAAATTTTATTTTCTCCTGCTAATCTGTCTCTGTTCATTTGATCATTACTCAGCTAGAAAGAACTTGGAAGGTAAGAGGAAAAGTATTTTTTAGCCCTCATAAAAGGTCTTTAGAATAAAAAGACCTTATTATCTTCTCCCTTTGAAATGCTGGTTAATATCTATTTACAACTCTGATTGCTCCTTAAACATTCAGACCCCTATTTGAATGAGATGGCCAAAGTAACCCTCTAGAGAGCAAATAAATGCTTAGGTCATTGTTACTACAATGTTGAGAATATCATCCAGGGTCTTAGGTATAAAGTCCAATGCCAAGGACCTGACTCCAGTTTGACATTCTGCTTTTGGAAATACTAGTTAAAATGCTAGTCTTCTGTTAAAGGGATTACAATTACTTCATTCTTATTGTTTCTGAACCCTGAATTCAATTCTATACTTTTCTACCCAACAAACTCACTTCACAGTTGGTCATTCTTCTCAATAACCTATCACTTTCTCCATGAAGCTCACACACCTAAGCTTCAGCCTCATCTTAGGTCACAAGTCACAAATATAGGTAGGTTTTTACACTGGGTCCAGGCAGGTACCATAGATGTAGGGGCATGGTTTAAGAAATAACAGGAGTAACGATGATATAATAACCACTTCTTAGCTCCAGATTGTGAATTTATAAAGAACAGGGCAGGTAAAAATGAGTTCTGAAATCTTCTATCTTAAATTGTAAAATACAATACTATGCAAAGAGGCCATGGGTTTAAATGAGGTCAAGGAGAACGAATGCACAAAAGCTGCTGTTGACAAACCTGTCCCAAATTTGCTGAAAGGGTGCTTGGGATTCCCGGTAGCTTTTTCCAACTGAAAGAGTCTCCAAGCGTCGTTCATCACATTCTTCTCATGTTCTGAATCAACTGCATTCACCTCTCTGTCTTTGCAACTCTCATCGAACAAGGGGCACAGAAAAAACTGTGCAAACCTAAGGGTGTGAAACGTAATTTGAAATCTGTTATTCTAAAAGAGTAGCCTTTAAAAAATATGTTTGAAAATTAACAGATAGGAAATGTGAATTCTACAGTCAGAAAAAACTACTATTGCTACTAAGAAAAAAGGAATATAAAATATGTTCTAAGTAATGGAAAAAAATATATAATATGGGACATATTTAAATTCAGAGAAGTCAATCAACTCCAAAGATGTTAAAAAATTAGTGAAATTACAAAAAAGATTAACACCTCCAATTCTGACACCAATTCCCATCTGTTTTTGCTCCATATAACCAAGCAATTCTCCAGCACCAGGTGGTTATTCTACGATTCAACTTAATTCTGACACTACCTAAAAATCAGATAGTATCAGATCCCGTAGGTTAAGGGCTCAGTCCTATAAGCCTGCCCCACCCCCCAACCTTCAGAAGCCAGTCACAAGTCCGGATTGTCACCTAAGCTTCTGACCAACTGAACAACAGATAGGAGGATTCCACAAACTCCTACTCAGGTTCAATTAATTTATTAGAACAGCTCACAGGGCTCAGAGAAATGTTTTACTTAATAGAGGACTGGTTTATTATAAAAGG
Source organism: Pteropus medius (assembly GCF_902729225.1). Taxonomy (NCBI): domain Eukaryota; kingdom Metazoa; phylum Chordata; class Mammalia; order Chiroptera; family Pteropodidae; genus Pteropus; species Pteropus medius. The sequence goes on along the minus strand of NW_024344378.1, from coordinate 26,054,586 downwards.
ATATAATTCGGCAACAGCCAGATAAAAGAGATGCATAGGGCAAGGTATGTGGAAAGGTGTACGGAGCTTCCGAGCCTTCTGAGCATGTTTCTCTCACAAAATCTTCATGTATGTTCACCAACCTGGCATTAATAGGCATGACTGACTAAATCATTGGCCATTTGGTGACTGAACTTAATCTCCAGCCCTTCTCCCCAACTCAAAGGTCTGGGGATGAGATTGAAAGCTCTAACTCTCTAACATGGCTGATTGCCCTGGTGACCAGTTCCCAACCTCCCATTACCTAGGGGCTTTCCCCAGTCTTCATTAACATAACAAAAGACACCTCTAAGGCTCTCATAGCTAAGAAAATTCCAAGAGTTTGAGGAGTTAGGGGCCAGGACCAAATATATATTTCTTATTAAAAATCACAATGTCACAATACCAAAAAGTCAAAGCAGACTTATGGAGACAGCAACAATCTATTTAAGATTTGCAATTTGGCATATCTATGAAAATCCTTGTTATATATAGCTATTTCTCCAAAAAGGGAAAAGGCAGGTGATAGTTCTTAGGCAAATAAATCTTAAATTTACAGTTTTAGGTGCAATTTCACTCAAGACATTTTAGGACAAACTAAGTGACCTACTTTTAAAAGGCTCTATTTGAATTTTTTTCTTCTTATGGAGAAAAGCAAATCTACTTTAATTAGTGAAAAAAATAATATAATGAAAAACCTATGACATAATGGTAAGACATAACTATGGGCTTTTATGAAATATTGAGTACTTAAAAATCTTAATAAGCAGTGATTCAACAAACAACATGACATGTAACTCAAATTTAAGTAACCAATATGCTTTTCTTGAGGCTATTTTTTAATTCTAGGACCACAGTTTAACGAAGATACCTTTAATTTAAGAAATTAACTCCCCTTTATCAGATTGCAAATTAAATCATGATTTCATATAGTAATTCTTCTTAAGAAACTTTAGACCCACCTTATAAAAACAAGATCCAGAATTCAGATGAAGCCAAGAGCAGAGGCTCTTTCTGAATGGAACTACTGTTCAGTGAGCCTGAGACTCCTGCATCTATAAACATCTCGGCAACTGCACCTCACAGTCTAGCTATCAAAGAGGCTGTTATCACTATTTGATATTTATTTTAAGCACATAGTGAATACAATACTGTGCTAAATACTGGACACATACCAATCCAAAGAGAAATCTATCTATTTGCAGTCTATAACCAAAGATATAAAGAAACAGAGCTATTTCTGGACATATTACCTCTTTCACCTGCTTCAATACAATCAAGCTGAGGAAAATGCCTAATAGCTACATTGCAAAGGTGGATAGGCCCACATAAAGGGTCACAATTCTGACACAGTATAATCAATTTTTTTTTAAAGATGCTCTTATACTAGTGTTTTTTTCACTGAGTCAAGTAACAGATATCCTCCATCATGCAGAGATCTATTATATGAACATCTGCAGTAGCATTCGTAAAGCAGGAAATTAAATTCAGTGTATGATCCCAGGGGACTCATTAATGTTAGTCTTCCGGGAATACATATAAAAGATGATTATACCTCAAAGCTACTGCCTACAGATTGAAACATAAGCTAGAATAAGCAAGAAACAGGCTACTTTGACCCTGCCATGAATCCTGAACCCATGCCCTGTTAATAATGTCCTTTGAGCTAAGGAATAAATTCAAACTAAGTTTTTTAAAAAATAGAATGACTATTATTAATGTAAGTAAGCAAATAAAGTTGACAATTACTAAAACAGCTAAGTCAAACTTCATTACAGATCCACTAAAAAGCTGCAAATTATGCCTTCTTGGCAACAAAGAAAACTATAAAAATTCACCAAAAAAAAATTACACTTTGAATGATTATTCAAATCACTGATTTGACAAAAAATTAACAATTGTTAGCTGTATAAAAAATTGACAAGGAAATTAAATTGGTCTAAGGGAGTGTGCTCCAAAAGATACTTTCACAAAGTGTCCCCGGGACTGAAACAATATTCTGTATCTACTAAGTATCCTTGAGAACAGAAGATCTAAAGGAAAACAGAGTATTTAAGTTCTAGCATTCTGGAACAGAAATATGTTTGAAAACAGATCCATGGCACGACTTCAGTTTATTCTTCATCACATGCTTCATATGTAATACCAATTAGAATGCGGAGGACTGGTGAGAATTTTATAAGTCAATAAAATATTTCACAGGCCTGAAGGTTGGTTTAAACTCATGCCATTATTTTTCCTCTACCACAAAGTAAATATATGAGAAACTTATTATTTGTCTTTTATATAAAACCCAGCTGCTGATTAAAACACCTTTTCTTAAGCTATAAAGCTATGAAGACATTTTTGTAAAATTAATAATTGTTACTACTATTATTAATGTGATAAGTGCAGAAAGTGGGATAATTCATAGAGTATTCAGCATTACCTGTCTAGGGCACCTTCTAGGTGTTCATGGCAAACATCAAAATAATAATTGGTATGCTCTCCACTAGTAAAAGCATTTGAACTTCCTGCATGCTCGCTGAGAAACTGGCTGTATTCATTTTCTTTAGGGTATTTCTTGGTTCCCAAAAATAGCATATGTTCACAAAAATGACTTAAGCCAGCAATATTTGGAGGATCTGACAATGAACCTGAAAGAAGAGAGAAAACATGATTTGAAACATCTGTTAGCATGACAACTCCAACCTACAATCAGAGAAAGTGAAGCATAGGCTGCTCTGAAACGGCATTGTTTAGTTCTAGCCCATCTTTTGACATTAATTAGTTAGTGACCTTGGGCAGATTTTAACCTCTCTGGACATTAGTTTCCTCTTATATCAAACGGACGGAAAGAAAGAGTTGAGTTCACTGTTTTTTGTTTGTTTGTTTTTGCAGGAGATAATATAGCATAGTGCTAAGAGCACTGGTTAGGGGTTAGCAGCTCTACTAGCTAGCCATGAAACTTTGAGCACAATACTTTATCTTGCCTAGGTCACTTTTCTATATATTCCTAACTTAATAGAGTTGTGTGAATACAAATTAGATTACATTTGCAAAGCACTCTGCACTGTGCTTGGCAATAATTATTTATTCAACATATGATGGTTATTACTTTATTTCCTCACGTTTAAAATGCCACTGAGTTAAATGTTTTTCAGAGAGAAAAAAGAAAACATGCCTCACTAAATGTACATACAGATAAGAAGCAATCTGATTAAAGCAGCGTTAAAACGTGGAAGAAATGTGCACACAAGAATCTAGAAAATATATCTCCTAATGTATCAAAAGTGTATCAAAGTGAAAGCACTAAAACTGTTGCTATAAAGGATGGGAATGAATTTTTTTGCTGCTGGGCCATCTTAGCTGGGAATCTAACAAAATGCCCTCGGTAAATACAAGATTATTTGACTTAGACAACTATAGGTTACAGTAACTGTACAGAGCTACTGTATAAAGTAAGGTAAGGTACATCAAACTGGTAACTATAAGGTCCTTATTTGCAGCTCTACTAGCTAGCCATGGAGAGTTCTAATAAATGTCAACATTAGGTCAATGAAATTGAACAAAGCTTAATTCACAACTTTAAACTGTACCTATGTGTACATCAAGTGCTGCTGATGACTTATCCGTAGTGGGATCGCTGATGAGAAGTACTTTGATGCCATTAGCCAGCTCTAGCCCACGGTATTCTCGCTTATCTTCAGGAGATTTGATAATGTGATTTCCTAGTCTCTTGACAGCTGGATTATTCATTTTGCTATAAGTCTTCTTTTGGAAACTTAAAAGAAAAAAATTACTTGTTAGATTGTGGTTAATTTTTTTTTTCTTTTTTAAGAACAAAGAGTAACATCAAGCAAACCCATACAGGACATTATCAGAAAAAAAATATCTAGAGGAAACTTTTAATGACCTATCTAAAGGGTATAATCATTCCGCTCCTCCCTCTTACCCATCATTCTTCCAGAGAAATGCTAACAATATTATTTTCATGGAGCCATATTTGTATCTAGGACAATACATGGATGCAGATTAGAGACAGGATGGTTGGGCCATGAGTTGGTCAATGTGCTGACCTAAAATAGAGTTTCCAATTACCAATAGCTGCTTTCCCACATATTTCAGAGGCATCTGCTAGGGTAAGTGAGGTGAGAGGTATAAAAATTTTTAGGTCATCCAAAATATTGCTCAACCTAATGAATTCAAAGATATCAGTCTGGTATGCACATGCTGAGAACAGGGAACAACCTCCAATGAGGAATAATCTGTGAAGTCCTAAAACAAAACAAGAGACCTGAGCTGTCTTATAGAGGCAGCAAAGGTTAGGACAAAAACAAAGTTAGAAGGACCCCCAAGTAAATTTTGTAGTCTGGTGCAGAGGTGAATGCCAGAGCAGGAACAAGTCCAATGATCTTAACAGATGTTAGATAATTCTCTTACAAAGGACTTCCCTTCCTCTGATAGTCCTCTCCTTTCTTCTCTCAGGAAGCTAGAGTTACAGTGATGGGAAGAGACTATCAGAGTCCTGTAGGGATTGTTATGAAGGAATTATCAGCACAGTGAAGAGATTTTCCAGAGTTTGGGGTATGTATGTTTTTGAGACAGTTACTAGATGCTATTTTTGTCTATGTTGGGAACTACTTAAGACACAAACACTGAGCCTAACCTATTAGTAGGTCAATAAACTAATCAGGTAAAGCCAAAAACATATTTAAACTACAAAGGAAAAATGACTGTGCTAGCACATTTGCTTCTAATCTGAAAGATGAAAGAAGTGGGTCTGACTGCTCCAAAAGACTGAGAGACCTCCAGATTTAAAAGTACACTAGGGGAACATAATAGGCACGCAATTATATTGGGTAAAATCTTTATTTTTTTGAGTTAAAAATCTCTGGAGATTAACAGAGGGAAAAATTCAGTTTGCTTTTACAGAATACCTTCCTCTCTAAAATCACCTGTAATTATTCTTCTGAGTAAGAACTGATAAACCAAAGGCGTTTGTTTGCTCCTATTAGTATTATGTCTCATATCTTCTCTTGAGGAGAATATCTGGAATATTAAAGGTCAGTACTAGAGGTCATACTAAAGGTATACTGGTTTTTAAAAATCGCACAGTACTTTACAGAGACAGCACTAATAGTCTTGCCCTATTTATAGTAAAAACAATTTCTTGAAAAACAAAGTATAAAATATAATGCTAACATTTTGGGGATATAAGGCCATGCTGGAAAATTCAAAAGTAATTTCAAAGTGAAAAGGCATCATTAACAGCTCCTTTCTACTTCATTAGCCATCAACCACTTTAAGATCAATGTCAAAGACAGATGAAAATATCTGAGTGCAAAGTCTTAAAAAATGGTGTTGTGTGGTTTAGAAAAATCTCAGGGTAACAGAAATGGTCTATCTAAGCCTCCAAGGAGGGGTACAGGAATAATAATCTTGGCTGAGGTATTTCCCAAAGGACAATCTGTTTAGACCACAGCAAATGCCTTCAGTAAACAGCTGGTTTCAAACTTTAATTTGGGTTCAATATAAATTACTATTTTAAAAAATGAATTCCAACCTAGCAGCAACTTTAAGATTACATAAGCCATGAAGCAGTCTCCATTAAGACCCACAGCCGGAATGGCAGCGCTGAAAGGCGATGCTAAGAAAGCTCAGCGTGCAGCACAGAGAATGCCTAAACTTGCCGCTGCAAGGCTCTAGGAGAGGAAGGGAGGGGGCTGGGGTTCTAGAGATGGACTCCACTAAGTGGGAGCAAAAACCAAAGCCTATTGCCATTGTTTACAGTCAAAGCCCTCTACTGCGTCTGCCCTGGCTTGTTTGATTTAGGGAAACCAAAAGTTACAAATGTTTAAAACATAATGATGGTGGTGATGCTGATGATGGTGGAGCTTTAAAACTTCTTCCCAATTCATAGCTGTAGTAGGGAGATGAGATACAGCTCACTTCAGTAAGACAAATTATCTTATTCTGTGGGAAGTGAAAAATTCATTATAATTAAGATAACCACCCTCAGCTATAGGCTACTTTCTATACTTTTTTCGGGGTTCAATTTCCCTTATCAAGATTTTCATTTTCTTAAAAGAAAAAAATATGATTAGAGGCCATCACAGGCATGATATATATATATATGTATATGTATCATGATTTTCTTAAAAGAAAAAAATATGATTAGAGGCCATCACAGGCATGATATATATATTATATTATATATCATGCCTGTGATATTATATTATATATATATATATATATATATAATCTGGACATTGAAGCTATGCATGATTAATATCCCTGGTATGGCTGAGAATAAAGAGATAGATATATTCTGTAAGTCGAACATAAAAAAAAAATTAGTCCAACTACTTTTAGACATATGCACATGAGATCAAGAACAGCTATAAATTTCCAAGCTGGCAATACTCCCAAATCAAATATCATGATTTCTTGAGAAAGTAAAACTAAAAGGAATAGTGGCAACATTTTCAAACAAGACCCGTTTCCAGCAATTCTTATTCAACAGGCACAGTATAGCTTTACCTAGCACACATCTATCAACACGTCCCACAACAATTTGATTCTTACCTGCTGGAGAACTGAAGGAAATGACCTAGAACACTTCCTCTGATGATGAATTCATCAACAGCTTGCCTGTCTCTGTATTTATACTTATGAGATCACATGTCTATCCATCTCAGTCATTAGCATAAGCTTCCAACATGATTGCAAATGTTCTCCAATATGCACCAAACAAAGAGCAAGCAAGTATTCTGACTTTTAGATGACAAGCTAGTGCTAACTCAATGCTTTCTCAGACATTTGATATTTTTAACCTGTCAAAGTCAAAATCTGAGGAGCAATAAAATTACTTTCAATTTCAGGGGCATTATAATACATTAAACACTTCACAATAAGGCACAGAATTGTCAGTGTTTAGCATTTTGATAAACAGGAGAGATTTTTAGTAATTACAGCATATTTTGTAATTTTGTTCATAATTTAAAACACTGACTAAAAACATTGAAGGTAAAAGCTGGAAGAGCCATTAGATGTCATCTAGTCCTCTGTAGTTCATGGACTAGCAGCTCTTGCTCTTCCTGGGAGCTTGTTAAAAATGCAAAATATCAGAAACCACCAGAGAGAGACCTACCGAGCCAGAACCTACATTTTAATAAGATCCCCAGGTGGTCTAGTCCCCTCATCCTACTTATGAAGAAACTGAAGCTCAGTGACCTTAAATCACTTGTCCAAGATCATACAGCAAAAAGTTACCATCAGAACTCAGTTGTTAACTCACAGACCTATGCGCACCCCAGCCCCCTCCAAATCCAAACTAACATTTAAGGAGGCCTATTCAGATCCAGACACTACACCATGCATGTTGGCTACAAAGATGAGAATGCCAGAACCCTTGCTCTGAAGGAACCCAGACTAGTGACAGATATAAAAACAAGTCATTATTCTTTAAGCGAGATGACAAAATTGTCCCCAGGGACTCTGGGAACAATGAAAGTGGGGTACCTAAATCTATCTTGAGGGGAGAGAGAGAAAAGGGAGTAGGTGAGTAGAAGCAAATAAAAAGAAGGGAGTACCTGAGTAAAGGACTGGTGGTCAGGAAAAAACACAAGGCACAAAGCAGAAAAACAAGAGCTTGGTGTTAAAAGAACTACAATCAGAACTTCCACTGAGAGATGACTTTATCTAGACATGTAAAGACTTTTATCTAGACATGTAAAGGCCTAAACTGCAGGTTTGCAAAAACAAATTACCAAATAGGTCATTTCCAAATTCCCATACCAAGAGAAAACTTTTTCTACAAATAATCTTTTTTTTCTCTTATCTCTTTAAGTGTTCCACAGTATACTGAATAGGAGATTGAGAACTTGTACTTTGCCTTTTGTTCCCTACCTACCCTTTTGTCCAAACAAATTTAAAGTTAGACCTGGTCCATTTCTAATTTCTAAATGAACGACCTATAAACACAAACAGGTGAATGATCATGCTAATAGTCAATTATATATCAAAACCTCCCTACTGTGGAATCCATCCACCTACTCCCAAAACCACAGGCAGAAGTTGAGCTTACCCATGGCACTCCTGAATGTGGAGGAGGAGTCCAAGGAAAAAATGCCTAGAATCAGAACCACGTCATAAACAACCTTTCTTCCACACAGAAGGCAGAAGGTAAGTAAGGCCGAATATCAGGGTAGTGGTGATATCAGCCCTAGGATGCCTCACTGTAAGACCATACATTCCCAAATACCATTCACATTACTTGACCTAAAAAAAAAAACATGTCACAGGGAACCATCTACCCATGGCTCTTCAATTATAGGGACCAGTACATCTCACCTCAAACACAAGCAAGATCATAAAGGTGGGTGGTTGCAATTTAAAGGGATCCTTCAGCAGTATCATTTTAGAGATATGTGCTTTTGCAAATTGCATTCTAGTTTTGGTGCATACATATCAATGGTTGTTCATTCCCACAGTGAAAAGCTTAGGTAAGGAGGAAGAAATTTCCCTCTATCCTTCTTAGTTCTTTTGGCTGGTCTAATAATTAAATGACATCAGACGGATTAAACAAGAGAAAATAACCAAATTTAATGACGTATGTATGTATGAGAACCCCACATACATGAGCATCAGCGACACCCACATACATAAGAGATTCAGAGATAGAAAGGTAAAAATGGTATGTATGACATTCTGAGCTAAGGATAAGGAAAGGTGCCTTGGGGCTTCTGAGGGGAAGGTCATTCACAGAATGATAAGAGCAGATGCTCAGTAATTAAAAGTTTGCTCTGCCCTGTAGATAGGTCATAAAAAATTATTTTGGATGATAACTCTAGTTGACGTAAGAATGTCCAAACCTGGAGAGACTTTTTATGCGTTTATTTGAGCCAAACTGACAACAATTGCTGGTAAGTAAAATCTCAATGGACTGAAAAAAATGCTTCAAAGAACGTCAATTTTGCAGCTTATTTTATACATTAGAATAAAAAGAGTGCTTGCTTTGGCAGCACATATACTTAAAAAAAAAAAAAGGAGACATAAGGCAGGTTACATGAAATTCACTGGTAGCAGACAAAGCGGGTGAGATAACGCAAAGCGGAGAAATCTCTAGGATTGGATAAAAAGTAAAACAGAGAGACACATACTCCTTTTCCATTGGTGGGTAAAGATAGCTAATAATTAACATGGATAACACATAGAAATGGTATGAGGAGAATAAGATAACAATGAGGGGTTCTGTGGTCCCGTACTCTGGTGCAGTGTTGTCCCCTAAGAGATCTTGAAAAGGAAATTACTCTGACATTTCAAAGGTTATCTTAGATGCAAAAAGACAACAGAAAGGCTTTTTGTCAAGGAAGCTACAGACTTACGGCAAGACTCCCCACCATGACTTAGTTTTAGTTAGGAATTTTTATGTTTAGACCATCCAATATGGTTACTTTCAGTCTCTGAGTTTGTAAGACCCGCAGGCAGGCCTCCTTGAGCCTGTCAAATTTATTATGTGGCCCCTTTTTCATCCACACTCTTATGGGCAAGGACCCAAGAGAGATAAAAGTTTCTCCTGAGCCTGCAGTCTCGACTGCCTTCAGCACAAAATAATCCACATGCCGAAGTAGCAGATCATGGGAGGCCTGTTCTGAATACCTCCATTTACCATGGAATACTTTAAAGACTTGATGAAGGTTTAAGAAAATTAACAAAACCTCCATTTATACCTCACCACATAGTTAACTACAGGTTTCTTATCGTTTGGAGACCAAGGGTGTTTCACAAGTATTCTTCTTCCACAGGTAGCCTTCAGGCTATTAGAAAATGTGAGATAGATGCCACTGTACAAACCTAACCCTAACAATCACTCCATTTTTAAAGGGTCATATGCTTTGTAAACTGCTAATTTAATAACCTTTTCATTCTAACTGACAGGTCACAGCAGCTGTTGATGGCCATTTTCCTCAACCCCAGATGAGGAAAACAAAGCTCAGTGATTAAGAGCCTTGCCCAAGGGCAGTCACACACTTGATTTGTGGCAAAGCTGGAACTACAGAAAGAGGAAGCGTGGGAAGGGGAGGAGCAGAGGTGGTGCTTAAGGAAATCATATAAGGCTTTTTTCCTCAGGTCCCATTTACAGCCTCCACAGCCCTCCTCTGACCCCATTCTCCTCTTTTACAATCCCAAATAATAAAAATGAGAAAATAAAAACTAAAATAGGTAAAAAAAAAAAATGCCTGAAGAAAAGTTTTCAGTATTTTACTCCTTCTTCCTCATATAAAATAGAGAGGTAGTGGAAGGGGCCTGGAAGAATGCTTCTAATCTGTCAAAAGGAGTCCCTGGGCTGAGAACCATATTATCTCACTATATTTGGCTAATAAAAAACAAAAAGGAAAATGTATGGCAGGATTAAATGTATAGCAGGTTTAAAGAGAGAAAAGAGATATAGAATTGTTTTATGCATCGAAGGGAATATGAAAATAATTACTACAGTGGATATGATAGGGTCACAGGTAATTTGTTTTTTGGATGTATATATTAAACCAAAGGAACAGGAAAAAAAGGAGAAAAATCATAATAATCTTGGTAGATACAGAAAAAATACTTAACTAAATTCAACGACCAATCATGTCTTTTTTAAAAAGTCAACTAAGTAGAAATAGAAGGGAAAAAATAACTTCATCTGAAAAATACCTACAAAACTAAACCAAATATATTCAACAGTGAAATAATGCAAATGTCCCATATTTATAAATAGGATGTCACTATTATCTCTTCTTTTCAATATTGTACTGGTAATTCTGACCAAACAGTGCAAGAAAAAGCAAACGCACATAGATGAGAAAGAAAGGGAATACACACACACACACACACACACACACACACACACATTATTCACAGGTGACATGACTGTGTATGTAGAAAATCTCAAGATTCCACCAACAATTTCCATTTCTGGGTAGGCTATATAATAGGTCATAGCAACCTGACTCAGCTTCAAAAACCTAAAAAACCCACAATAATTTACAAAAATCATATTTTCAAAGATGTTGGAAAACTGTGGAAGCAATGAGGATTGAAGGAACTGGCATTCCAGAGAGGGGAGAGCCCTCTGAGGTAAGCTAATGATCATCACCTGTTTACTTCTGTATGGGTATTTGCCAATTCTGGGTGTGGAAGATCATGCTTGGCCCAAGCAGAAGGACTTTACTCTGGGAAGAAAAACAAGCGAGGCTTGGTAGGGACATGAGCTTGATGTGACAGATTAAGCCCCTAGATGCCCCAAATTAATACCTGATTTTTGTCACAGGGGAGTTTCTGAGTTATCACTACATACCTACCAGAATGCCTAAAACTAAAAAGGTGGAAAATACCAAGTGACAGAGAAGTTATGGGGCAACCTAAACTCTCAAACGCTGGTGGCAGAAATGCAAAGTGGTACATCGATTATCAAAAACTGGCAGTATAAAGTATATATAAAACTGACAATATGGCCTAACAATTCATATATTAGATATACACCCAAAATAAATGTATTTATACGTTCATAGTAATACTATTCATAACTGCTAAAACTAGAAATGATCAAATGTCTATCAACAGTGAAAATATAAACTGTGATATATTCACAACGGAATAGTACACAACAATGAAAATGAATAATCTAGAAAAAAGCACAAGAAGGATGAATCTCACTAAGTTGAGTGAAAGAAGCTAGATGCAAAAGAATAAATACCATATATATAAAGTGCAAGGACAAGGAAAATCAAGCTATGCCTTTATGTCAAGATAGTGGTTACCTCTGGGGGTAGTCAGTATTGATTAGAAGGAAGCAGGAGGGATGCTTCTGGGATACTACTGGTCATATGCTGTTTATACAGGTACGTTCAGTTTTTTAAAATTCGTCAAGCTAAACACTTATACTTCAATTAAAAGTTTTTAAAGGTTTTTAAAAATAGTATAAACATAGTAAAATAAAAGGAGGTGGGAGATACATGACTTACTCAAGGTTTTATATATCATCTACCAAAGGTCATCCTGGAAATAGTACCACTTGGATACTGCAAAGCAGCTGTCTCTGTCAAACAGGCATTAAACAGAGAAGGCTCACTAAGAAATAATAGTCCAATTAATGTAAGAATCAGCTGAACATTTTCAGGTGTGTCTTGAGACAACTCTGCTGATGTCATTCTGGCCACAAGAAATAGAAAGCCCATGTAAGTACAGCACGAGTCAACTAAGTCAATAATAAAGTATGTTAAATATTTAAATCAAGTCTTTACTCATTACGTATGATTTGAAAACTAGCCTTTAATAATTACTTACTTCAGACTCCAGTTAAGATTTAAAAATAAAACTTGATATTCTCAGCAACCAATTAAGTGACAAGCAATAAAAATAATCCAAATAAAAGCAAAACAAACTTTGAATAAATTCTCCCCTTAACAATTTTCAACATTTACATCAAACAACAATTTCTAACCCAGGATTTGATTTAGACAGGGTCTTTAATTTAAAACAAAACAAAAAGTGTATTATTAAAAGTCAACATTTCTTCAAAGTCAGAATTAATTTTATATATGGATCATCTTCCTCATAGATGCTCCATGATCCCAGAAGAGCAAGGACACCTCAAAGGTCCCTGTTATGGTCTCTGATGATTACTTTAAATCATAGGCTAGGAGGAGTCATCAACCTGTAACTAATTCTCTTAAGACAGCCCTCTAAGGAAAACAAACTATACACACCCATGTTCTGTATCCTGGGTGTATCGCCACTTGAGGGCTCAATTCCACCTGTATGTATACCCTGGTTCTCACAGAAAGAGAATCCTGTCCTCTTCAGATAATGTTGGTTCAGGAACCTTGACCTTGACTGTTTTAGTATAACTCTCCATGCCAGCAGTGGTCCACTTCCAGCCAGTGTTCAGTAATTATATACCTTCGCCTTTACCAAATGACCCCTTTGCTGCTTAGATCCTGGATACTATTGGACTGTTCTGGTCTCATCTTTTTTTGCAATCAAGAGTCACGTGAAGTGTTCATACGAGTTCATTAAATTGACAGAGGTAGCTAAAGTTGCATTGGACTTGGGTAGCCTTTACAGCATTTATCCTGTACAGTAGGTATAAATACACTTCACCAAGGCACAGTGTCTGGTACATAGTAGGCACCCATAAATGGTAACCTTATATTATAATCATCTTCATAATTATGGTCCTAGGGCGGTGAGATGCAAATAGACCACCTCAATAACCACCGTGTTATTACTAGCATTCTTAACATATACTCATGCAAATTCCAGTTGCATACTGTCATCTACAGAGGTCAAAAACATTCACTGGACAGGGTGATAATAGGATGGTACTTTATAAGACTATCAGAAAAACAGGTAATTACCCCTTTATAATTACTATAGGTGAGCCACTGTTTATAGTCAGTGGTTCTCAATAGGTGAAAATTTTGCTCCCCAAGGGGCCATTTGGCAACATGTCACAACCGAACTGTCAAACGGAAGGGTGCAACTGGCAACTCGTGAGTAGAGACCAGGAATTGCTAAGGAGCCCACATTGCACAGGATAGTCCCCACAACAATTATCTGGCCCCAAACGTCAATAGTGCCAAAGAGGAAAGACCCTAGTTTATAGTTCTGACTTTATCATCTAAAAATAATGGATGAAAATCACTACGACCAATTCAACCCACTTATAATAAAACCCAGGGGGTAGCTTCCTCAAAACACACAAAGCTATGTGTATTAAACTCCCATCCATTTGTGTATTTATTTTTAAAAATCTAAATCAAACAAGGCTTAAATGAAGGGGGGAGGGGACCAATAATAAAGGAGAGAGAGGAGAAGTTTGCAGAAACCTTATCCTTAAGTAACCAATCTAGTGCATAAATAAAGGGATCTGCCTTAAAAAGGAGCACAGCCAGGATGCTGGGACAGACCTTTACTGAGTGCTCAAGTCAGTACTTTGCACAGCAGAAACTCTTTATGGGAATTATATCTTCAATGAAACCCTCAGATAGATCCTATTATTCCCATTTTTCCTGGATGGGAAAATGAAATCTCAGAAGTTATTTAAGAGTTAAGTAAAAGAACTAGGATTCAATCCCAAGTCTTTAGACACCAAAGCATCATGCTCTTAATCATTCCACCAAGTTAAAAAGTTTATGTACAGAGATTAAATCTTTGGAAGGATACAGAAAAGTTGAGTATAGTTTATCTATGGATAGTAGATATTAGATGATCTTTATTCTTTGTGCTTTTCAGAATAGCACAGAAAAAAAAATCTTTGAAAAGATAAGACTTAATGGACTTCAATGAACTAGGCTCTGCTTACTAAGTTTATAAGCCCAAAGTGAAATTTATTATTATTATTATTAGTTGCTGTTGTTGTTAACTTGGATCAGCTACATCACAATATAACAGGGCTAATTAACTAAGAAAAAATCTGGATTTCACTTCCATTCACTGTTGTTATTTGGCTCCCTGAAGAAACTAGTTGGCTCACAACCTGGGGAAATTTCCAAAAGAATTCTTTAAATGGTTTGTGATGTGAGATGAAAGCTTTAAGCAGACAATGGAAGAGAACCCATAGCCTAATTCCAGAACCTACTTCCTCACTCAATTGCTGACCTAATGTGGTTTGGTCCAATGCTGCCATCGATTTTAGGCTTCATTTTGTTTCTACACACAGGATAAGAACTTCAGATGATTTAGACAGTAACAGCCTAGATTTTGACTTTTTAAAAAATTACAGATGCTATTCTGTTTCTTTATTCGAATAGACTTTGATTTAAGAAAACTCGTCCTTCAAGTCCCAACTAGTGGGCTGCCTATAACTTTGAAATTACATCTGTGCTCTCATGTCCAAAAATAAATACACAACACTTTCTTCTCTTCATAGCAATGGTAGCATTGTTACTGTTATCCTCCCACATTTATTGAACACTTAAATATATGGAGACATACACATTACATGATTTCCTCATTTAATTTTCGCTACTAACCCGTGAACTAGTATTGCCCCAATTTAGCTGATGATGAAACAGACTTGAAGAGGGAAATAATGAGCATCACGTCACACAGAAGTAACTGGCAGAGCCCACACACTGTGGCTCCAGAATCCGAATAACAATGCAAGCCAAAGAATAGTAGTTATCGATATTCTCATCCGGCCCCAAAAGGGTCTGTACCAGGATGGATTGGTTCACAACACTGTGAGCAACCCACAAAAGCAATGTTCAAATATTCAAGACTATGAGGTGAAAGACTGAACGCACATCACATTGCCTCAGTAGGCAAAACTAGGTTTAATGGTGGGATGTATAAGGAGAGCAACTGATGCTTATGCAACAGATGAACAATTAGAATAGTCTTCATTGACTAGGCAGTATTGGAAGCACCATACCACCACTCGAGTACTTAAGCAGAGGCTTAAATACTATTCATGATGTGGTTTACAAGCTACTTTTTAAAAAGGAAATATGCTTTCTTCCACTGATATTTTATGGCAGAGGAAGTCAGAGACCCCACTCCAGCATCACAGTGGCAGTGGCAGTGACACTATCAAGAAATCCCAAATGTAGTTTTAAAACTAATACAGAATCCCGATAAAAATACCAAAATGATGTATTATGGGGTTAGATAAATTGATATTAAAATTTAAATGAAAAAATAAACACGAATAGCTAGGAAAACACTAAAAAACAAAAATTTTACATAGTCTTATCAGACAGTAAGACATCCTATAAAGTCTCTGTAATGAAAACAGCACTGCCACATCAAAAGACTAGTAGAAAAGACTAGAATGAACAGAATTAGACCCAAATATATATAGAAATTTAGTATTTGACAAAAGTGGCATTTCAACTCACTGGGTAAAAAACAGACTTTTAAATAAATGGTCTTTGGACAACTGAGCAGGCTTTGAAGAAAAGATAAAATTAGATTCATATCTAACACCATTCATAAAATTAAACTCCCAATGGTGATCTCATAAGATTATAATGGAGCTGAAAAATTCCTATCACCTAGTGACGTCGTAACTATTGTAACTGGTGTAAACTACACTAAGTGAAATAAGTGAATCACAGAAGGACAAAGATTGTATGTTCCATTTATACATGGTATCTAGAGTAGTCAAATTCAGAGGCAGAAAGTAGAATGGTAGTTGCCAGAGATTGGTAGTTGAGGGGAAGGGTTTAGTACTTGCTGGGTAGAGAGTTTCAGTTTAGAAATGACTGGAGACAGTAAGACTCAGGACAAAGAGAACTGTATATAAATGTAATGATCTAGTTATTAAAAGTGTTTTTTTACAGTGTTATGGACTAGCAATTGTGAATCTAATTTACATGCATACTAGAATTGATCAAATAGGTAAATAAACTATAGATAATGAAATCCAGTATACTTGTTGTTAGAGTCAGAAGTTATAAATAAAGAAAGGGAAAAGATGAAAATAAACTTTGTAATACTAAATTGGAACCAGAGGTATCAATACAAACTCATGATTTTTGAATAGACAGATACATACAGAAATATAAATATGTGTATTTGTGAGTAGCTAGACTGTCTACTAAAAGCAAAGACACCTCGGTGACAGTGAGTACATCTAGTACCTAGATCTTGGTGCCTAAACATCATTTTGCAGTAAAAGGAATTAAGAGATTGATTCCAGGGCTAGGGCAAAATAAATAAATAAATAAATAAATAAAGCCTAAATCATCTTATCGTGCCAGAAAAAAAAAAAAGATAGGGGCTCAATGAAAATATAGAGGAGCCAACCCAAGGAGCTCCTAACGACCAAAGTCAGAACAATTTGAGCAACAAAATAAAAAAATGATAGCATCAAATTTTAACTCATAGAATAAAATAAATACCTGTGATTCCACACTGATATAAATAAGTAAATAAGCAAATAAATAAGGGAGATGATCCTACCTCACAGGATTTCAGTTAACAAATGAAAGAAAGAGGGATATAATCATCATTAGGTGCAGTTATAAATGTTGCAAACAAGATCTGCCAGTGGATGCTAAAAAGTCTGAGGTATAAAAAGATTTAATAGTCCCAAACTATCTCCCCCAAGATGTCATCAACTACAAAGGTAAAGATATTTATCTCTCGTTCTTGATAATTACATAATGATTATGTACAGAGGAAGTATACTATTTTTGTAGCATTTCTGCAAATCTAAAATTAGTCCAAATAAAAAGTTTTTTATAAATTAAAAAAAAAAGAAATTGTATCCAGACCTTCTGCCCCCATCAAAAATAAAAAGTTAATGCAAAGAGATGTCTACACTACATTAGAGAAGATGTCAGAACCAGGATTCTATGCTACTAGCAAGCCAAAGGTAGATAAAAGCTAAATTTTTATCAAAGCCTTTCCTAAGAATATGGGCACATACATTTTTAGTTTTTCTTTTTCCTTTATCCCAGGACAATCAAACAAAAGTTCTCAGTCCTGGGCATTTAAAGTATTTGTTTTATTTCTATTTCATATTTACATGTGTAATAAAGGAACAGTTATCTATGTTAGTTGTACAGAAAGTGTTTTAATATAAGGAAATACAAATTACCTAAATTCTACCATATAAAGATAAATACATTCTTAATATATCTCCTTCTAGAAAATTCACAAACTTTCCCCATATAAATGGTTATACATTTAAGTCCAGCAACCCACACTGTACTAAGAATCTCTATTCATCACAGTGTCTATTTTATAGCTACCAACCAAAAAACTTTGAGGAAAAAGGAAAGATAGTATTGTTTTTGAGTACATGGTTACCTGTCCCCTTTTCTATCACTTTCTGTTTCCAAATTCTGTAAACAACATACAAACTTAGGCCTTATATTTGGCTTTATTTACAAACTTTAGGGTAGTCAAAATAAAGGCTAATGCAAGTTAGGGGGGTTGGGGATGTAGGTAAAAAAGGGGAAGGGATTAAGAAGTACAAATTGGTAGTTACAAAATAATAGTCACGAGGATGTAAAGTACAGCATAAGGAATAGAGTCAATAATATTCTAATACCTGTGATGGCATCAGATGGGTACTAGGTTTATTGGTGTGACCACTTGGTAAGTTATATAAATGTCTAATTGCTATATTGTATACTGAAATTAATAAAATATCATATGCCAACTGTAACTGAAAAGTAAAAAAAAAAATTAAAAAAGAAGACAAGAGATAACAAGTGTTGGTGAGGATGTGAAGTAAAGGAAATCCTTGTACATTGTTGGTAGGAATGGATATTGGTGCAGCCACTGTGGAAAACAATATGGAGGTTCCTCAAAAAATAAGAAATACAAAAAAAAAAAAATTAGAAGTACAACTTCCAAGTGATGCAGCAATCTCACATCTGGGTCTAATATCCAAAAAATGAAGTGAAATAAGAACAGAATATCAAAAAGATATCTGCACTCTCATGTTTACTGCAGTATTATTCACAATAACCAAAATATGGAAACAACTTTAGTGTCCGTTGATGGATGAATAAACAAAATGTGATACACACACACAATGGAATATTTTTCACCATGAAAAAGAAGGAAATCCTGTCATTTACGACAACATGGATGGAACTTGAGGGCATAACGCTTAGTGAGATGAGACAAAGAAAGGCAAATATTGTATAATTTCAGTTATGAGTAGAATCTAAAAAACCAAACTCATAGACATTCAGAGTAGAATGGTGGCTACCGGAGGCTAGGGGCTGGGGAACTGGGAAGATGTTGTTAAAGGGTACAATCCTGTAACTAGAAAACAAATAAGGTCTGGAGATCTAGTGCACAGCATAGTGATTATAGTCAACAATACTATATTATATACTTCAAACTGCTGAGAATAGATTTTGAACATTCTCACCACAAAAAAAAATGTATATGATATAACAGAGGTTTTAGCCAAAACTTCGGTGTAATCTAATTATATTACAATAAGTAAATGTATCAAATCAACATGTACACTTTGAATTTACACAATGTTATATGTAAACTATATCTCAATTTTTTAAAAAATCCGGAGAGAAAAAAATGGCATAGATGATAGAGGCTCTGTCCATCCCTCTGGTGACCAAATCAAAGTTGTGACGGAAACAAGGAGCAGCAGCAAGGAAAAATTGCCTGGGATCTAGATGAACAAGCCATACAACGAGAGAGAAATCCAAGAAATCATCCTGCAATGGCAGAAGATAGGACAGGGCAAGGATGTGGGGCTGCCCGGTCCCAAGAGGCTGAGTGAGACACTTTTGAAGGAACAGCCCCAAGTGGTGTGTCAAAGCTCAAACAGAATAAAAAGGGAAACTGCACATGGGGTAGCCTGACATGGAGTGACAGTGCCCAAGAAGCACCTCAAAGGAAAGAGGGTGGCAGAAGTGATGAGAAACTGGTTACATTTAAGGGGATAGATTGAATAAGTGTATTTATTAAGGATAATGAAAATAGGGTCTTCACTATTAGAGTAAAGAATTTCAAATATAGAAAAGAAAAAGCTAAATGAACCTTGTAGTTTCAGAGTGGAACTAGAGGTTATCTGTGTGACTCATGGTTTTCAATATATATAGGCAGATAAGAAATATATATAGATATAAACGTGTCTGTGTGTGTACAGAATATTCATATACATATATACATACATACTTATACATACATACACATATACGAAATTTATTTGTACCCATGTATTTCTAGCTCTAAGAAGGCCTAGGAGCAGCGATTCTCCTCCTCCCCCGAATCAGCAATGAATACACCTAATATTAAGAACTTGGTTTCTAAACGTTATTCTCCACTAAAAGGAATTAGGGCTCCTCAGAGAAATGGTTAATTCCAGGGCTGTGGCAGGGAAAGTATAAGAGGAATCTGTAACATCTTGTTGTGCCCCCAAATAAGAAAGAACAAAAAGAATGATGGATAATAAATGGATACAGGAGCCAGCTTGGAACAATGTGAGCGTTGATTAAATAATAATAGTAATGAACTAAAACCCCTGAAATAAAATAGGACATCATAAGTTCATACTAATACAAATAAATAAAATGAATAAATTTAAAATCTGATGAAAAACATTACATTTACATAGTTTTAAAATATCTCTCCTGAAGATACACAGAGTAACTTGACAGTGGAGATAGCAGGAAGAACTGTCTTACAGTGATCAAAGTAAATACAATCGATCAAGGACAAATCAACGTTAAGTGCCACCTGATCGGATGCAATGAAAACATGACAGGCTTCACATTTTTGATATCCCTGCCAAAACTGAGTAAACTTCATGTCTGTAATCATGAGGAATAATCAGAAAACCCAAATTAGGGACGTTCTACAAAGTAATTGGTCTGTAAATTTCAAGAGTCAAGGTCATGATAGGCTTTGCCTGTGGAACTATTCTAGACTGGGGAGAATAAAAAGATGACTACTAAAGACAACACTCATTCTGAACTGAATCCTTTCATTAAGATATCCTTCAGTAAAAGATATAATTGGACAACTGGTGAAATCTGAATAGGATCTGAAGTTCACATGCTAGGAATGTCACAATGCTAATTTTCTGATTTTGATGGTTGTATTATGGTTATATAGGAGAATGTCCTTGTTTATAGGAAATCATACTACAGAATTAGAGGGCGACAGGGCATCAAATTGGCAGCTTACTATCAAATCATTCAAAAAAAATTCTTTGTACTATAATTGTAATTTTTCAGAATGAAACTGTTTCAAAAATATATCTCTTCATACTAATTCATGATAAAAACACTCAACAAACTAGGAGTATAAAGAAACTTCTTCAAAACTGATAAAGGACATCTATGAAAAAGCCACAGCTAGCATCACCATAAATGGTGAAAGACTGAATGTTTTTACCCTGAGATAATAAAAGAAAAAAAAAACACAACACAAGACAAGGATGTCCATTCTGCCACTTCTACTCAACACTGTACTGGAGGTTCTAGCCAGGACAATCAGGCAAGAAAATAAATAAAAGGCATCCAAACTTGAAAGAAGTAAAACTACCTCTAAAAATTAGCTCTATTCACAAGAGACATAATCTTGTATATAGAAAACAAAAATCAATTGTATTTCTATGCAGCAGGAATGAACAAACTGAAAATGTAAACAGGAAGACAATTTCATTTACAATAGCAAAAAAAAAATCCTTAGAGATAAATTTAACAAAAGAAGTGCAAAACTTATACTGTAAGAACTGCAAAACATTGTTGTAAGAAATTAAAAAGTTAAATAAATGAAAAAAATTGCATATTTATGAATTAAAAGATTTAATATTGTTAAGATAGTAGAATAGTCAACACAATCTTGAAGAAAACAAAGTTAGAACACTCACACTTCCTGATTTCAAAACTTACTATAAAGCTATAGTAATGAAAACAGTGTGGCGCTGGAAAACGACAGATGTACATATTAATAGAATAGAACTGAAAATTCAAAATAAACCCTCACCTTTACAATCAATTCCTTTTCAACAAGGAGACCAAAACAATTCAATAGGGAAAAAACAGTCTTTTCAAGAAGTGATGCTGGGACATCTAGACACCCAAAGGCAAAAAGATGAAGCTGGACTCCTACCTCACACCATACACAAAAATTAACTCAAGCTTTTCCCAGGTCAGCTGTCCTAGAGAGTGCATTCTTGGCTCCTGTCCCGCTAGCGGATGGACGATGGGGACTCTGGGCGCCCAGAGTGGCTGCTGGGAATCTACTTCCTCCCCCACGTCCCCGACAGCCTGCTCCTGGACCTGCGAGCTGTGCTGCTGCGCAAACTCTACCCCTTCAAGGTGAGAAACCTGCGAAAGTGGTATGCTAAGGAATTCAAAGACCCTCTGCTACTGGACCCCCCAACATGGTTTAAGTCCGTTCTGTTTCACAAGCTTACGTTTCAGCGCCTTTCTTTCCCATTGTGACACACCCCTTTTTCAAGGGAAGCTGCAGGTGGATCCACACCCCTGCAGTCATCCACTCGGTTCACATCAGGGCAACCCTAATTCCAATTCTCTCCACATTTCTATTTGAGAATTTCTCCAAAGCCAGTGGTTTCAAAGGACAAGGACCTAAACTTTCCATGGATGACTATATCTATGCCCCTACTTTCTCATCCTTCTTACGCTTCTGCTTTTCATGTTATGGAGCCCCTATTACAAGTATGAGGAGGAAAGAAAGGAAATATGAGAGAAATAGCCATTGGCTCAGGGAGAGATGCCCAGAGGGTAGTTTCCTATTGGACTCAGAACAAGGAAAACTGCTCAGAACCCTTGTCTTCAGTGGCATTTGAAACACCAGCAGCAACACATAAGAGCAAGACACTGGTAGGAGCCATAAACCATCACCTTCCAAGGATACTGGCACAAACAGACCAATCACCTGAGGATGGGCAGAGGAGTATGGGCTCAGTAATAGGGAAGTGGTGCTAAATACCTCACCGTGTGCCCAAGGTTCGTTGCAGGATTACTAAAAGCAGGACCAGACAAGAAACTAGACAAACTTCCAAGAAGCATGGCCTGCTTGGCATGTTCACAAGTCATTTGACCCACAGTGTACATGTGACTAAACCCTCAACTCATGACTCTCTGTAGCATATCACTAATCAGCAACACGAATAGTGTGATGTTTCAGGCCATTTTCAAGTTCAAAATTATGCCTCTTTAATATTCAGTAAAAACTATCATGTTTTCTTGATTCCACATCTGGGTGGGGAGTAGAATATTCTGCAAGAGGTTTAAAGTTAGTTTTCTTTAAGGTTCAGCCCTGGCATGACTTTTAATCAGAAATCGGTTAAACTGGAAGATGTTTTGTTTCTGTCTGAAACAGCTCATCCTAATAGAAGAGATTTTTAAGTCTCCTTGTTTATCTATCCTCTTTCCAAACCTTAGTTTTACATATTTTTATAGACCACCTGACAGAGTCATTTTACTCTGAGATCTAGTGTCTCAAACCTGAACTACAAGTGTGTTTCCTACTGGATAACTTCATCCTTCCTAACAGTTTAATCATTCCTTCTTGTCCTATTCTTCAGTTGAAGTGGGGGGACAGTGGGTATGACATGTCCAGTGTGTACATATACTGTACTTGGTGTTCCATTAGCTTTCTCTAAATTCACACAAAAAGCCACAAGAATAATAGCAGAAATTAGTCCTAGTTAGTGACTTCTTTTTGCCTGTTCTGCTCACAAACTGTATTGCTCTGTTGGGAGTATCGTCTGACTCACGTCTGATCCAAATTAAGGTAGCTGCTGACCAAAAAAAAAAAAAATCAAAGACCTAAATCTAAGAGCTAAAACAAGAAAACATAAGGGTAAATCTTTATGACCTTGGACTATATAGTGGTTTCATAGGTATGAGACCAAAAGCACAACCAATTTTAAAAAAGATAATTTAGACTGGATCAAAATTTAAAACTTTGTATTTTAAAGAACACCATCAAGAAAGTAAAAAGACAACCTACAGAATGGGAGAAAATACCTGCAAATTATATATCTGATCAGGGATTTGTATATAGAATACATAAGGAACTCTTACAACTGAATAAAAAGACAACCCAGTTAAAAAATAGACAAAGGATCTGAATAGACTTTCTCCAAAGAAGATATACAGATAGCCAATAAACTATGAAAAGACATGAAAAGACACTCAACATCAGTCATCAGGAAAATGCAAATCAAAACTGCAATGAGATACCACCTCACACACCGGATGGCTATAACAAAAAAACACATAACAACATGTGTTGCAAAGGATGTGAAGAAATTGGAACTTTCTCACATTGCTGTTGGGAATATAAAATGGTGCAGCTGCTTTGGAAAACCATCTGGCAGTTCCTCAAAAGCTTAAACAGAGTTCCATATGACCTAGCAATTCCAATCTTAGGTATATACCAAGAGAAATGAGAACATATGTCCACATAAAACTGGTATATAAATGTTCAGAGCAGTATTATTCATAATATTCCAGGACTGGAAACAACCCAACTAATGAATGGATAAATAAAATGTGGTATACCCATATAATGGAATACCATTCAGCAATAAATAGGAATGAAATACTGATACTGCTACAACATGGATAAACTTTGAAAACATTATGTTAAGTGAAAGAAGCCAGACACTAAAGACTACATAGCGTATCATTCCATTTATGTGAAATATCCAGAAGCTAAAGAGACAGAAAGTCGGTTTATGGTTGCCAGGGGCTCGAGGAAGAGGGGACTAGGGAGTCACTGCTAAAGCGTATGAGGTGAAACTGAGATGAACATGTTTAAAATTGTGGTGAAAGCTGCACAACTATGTGAATACACTAAAAATAATTAAATGGTATACTTTAAATGCATGAACTGCATGGTATCAATAAAGCTGTCAAAATATACATGTTTATATGTAACATTTATAACATACAGATATATTACTATATATTTATATTTGGCTCAGTCATGATAACATTAGTACCAGTTTGGCTGGTTGATTTATAAGTTTAAGTACAAACAAATATCCATTTTACCTTTTTAAAAGGTCTATTATTTTACTATGTGTCTGACTGGCCAGATAATCTTGTCTAATCAGCTTCTAGTACTGGTATCTTCCCAGTGTTAAGTGTTCTCATCTGCCTTATTTATAGGACCTGGTTTACCAGAGACCCTATTGTAGTCATCTTGTTACTCTCAGTCTTCCCAACCCTACTACATTTTAGTAATCAGTTTCTTGAGGTACTAATCTGTGATCCTTTTCCACTCTCTTTTTGTTGGGCATCTCTAGAGACACCTCAAGATTGGAAGAAGTGACTTGCTACTCCTTTTATGCATGCCCACCTTGCTCAGGCTGATAGCTCTACTTACTTTCCTAGAAGCAAACTTAACTTGCTCTTCTACACCCACTCACTCTCACTCCTCCATCCCTGCCCTGGTTCTAGCAGAGCTGTCTGAATTAATCTTCTTAAGGGCTGGGGAACTTTTCATTTCTCTGTCAACCATATACATTGCCATTAGGATCAAATAAGATTAGGTGATAATCCTTAAACAAGAGGTAGTCTTGATTACATAATCATTTCCGTAGTTTCAGAGCAATTTATATGAATTTTGTTTCAATTTTACTATTACCAAAAACCTGCAGCATGACTAAAAATTACAGTAGTTCCCCCCTTATCCGCGTTTTTGCTTTCTGCAGTTTCAGTTACCCACAGTCGACCATGGTCTGAAAATATTAAAAGGAATATTCCAGAAATAAACAATTCATACGTTTTAAATTACACAGTTCTGAGTAGCGTGATGAAATCTCTTGCCACCCTGCTCCATTCCACCCAGGACATGAATCACCCCTTTGTCCAGCGTATCCACGCTGTATAGACTACCTGCCCGTTGGTCACTCAGTGGCAATTTTCAGTTCTTAGACTGGTTTTCAGAGGGATAGAGTGACCACATTCACATAATTTTTATTGCGGTATATTATTATAATTGTTCTATTTTGTTATTATTAGTTTTTGTTGTTAATCTCTTGTGCCTAATTTATAAATGAAACTTTACCATAGGTATGAATGTACAGGCTAAAACAGTATATTTAGGGTTCCATACTGACTGCAATTTCAGGGAACCGCTGGGGGACGGGGGGTGTCTTTAAACATACCCCTGCGAATAAAGGGGACTACTGAAATAAGACTGATTTCCTCCAATCACTTATAGCAAGGGTGATGAATTTAAATGCTTACAAGGCCAAAAATATAAATGAGCAAAGTACAGTGAGGTGGAACTGTGGTGTAAAGGAATACATGCTCATCTGAAAGGGAAGTAAATCTTAATTCAGGCCAATTGCTTGCCAGGCAGAAATGTGGCACCAGTGTCACCAGATTTCCACATTTTCCCTAAAGGATCTGAACTCTCAGATTTTTAAGTGTTGACACACATTTTAAAAATAACAACTAAAAAACATTACATGCAGGCCACATCCCAGCATACTGGTCCACAGCAGGCGGCTTTATAGCTGGCCAGACTAACTCTAAAATAAAAACAACACATGCTCGCTTTGGTAGCACATATACTAAAATAAAAACAATATAAAGTGAAGAGCCAGTTACATTTTAGCACAAGGAAAGAAAAGGAACTGTATACAAGCCAAAATTTTTCAGAAATTAAAACTTATTAAGACTAATAGGGATTCTGAAGCTAGTAAAAAGAGGCCCATGCAAAGTAAACTATTCAAGATAACAAATATGCCAAAGAAGGCTTTAACTCAGATCTTCTGACTACTACAAAGTGACTTTTCCACTACATCATACTGGCTCCCAAGGGAACAGAATTACAGAGAGAATAAGACATTTTGTCACCAGACAGCAGTCTGGAGTACAAACTCAGAACCAGGAATCAAGCTCACTATTATCTTCCTGAACAGACGCTGAGCTCAAGAATATTTTAACCTAGATTAAATGATGGTCAATACTCCCAGCCTCTTCAGGTGGTTGCAAATGACATGTACATAGTGACTTGTATTGGCCATCAGCAACAGCACTCAAAAAACACAGAGTAGCCCAAGAGAAGTAGGGAATGTAGGAACTTTCACCTACCAAAGAAGGGGGAGGAGGGGAGCTAACGTTTGTTTTCATTTTTTTCTTATTTGAAAAGCAAATTTTCAAATGTACTTGCTCATGAAAGCAAATCTTTAAGTTCAATTAAAAACAAAGGAAGAAGAAAATAAGAGAAGTCACATGCCTGCAAAGAGTCTCTTTGAAGGTTTGTTGTGTTAATCGCTTAGATAATCTGTAAAATCATTTAATTCTCATGTATTTAGACTCCTAGAATTTTAGAGCTGGATGGAAGAACAGAAGCCATTCATTCAGGTCACCTCTCTGAATCTTGTAGACCTATTGTACAAATGTGTAAAATCACACCAAAACTCAGAGCTCTACTTTTCTGTTTAGGAAATTATTTGAAAGTCTTTTTAAAAATTATCTCCTATTGCTCTTTCTCAAGAAGCTACTGGAATACATGTTCCAAATAGCCCATGTATCTTCTGAATAAGGAGCAAACCAAGATAGAACTAAATATGCGATCCAGGAAATGGATTCATTATAGGAGAGAAGCAAAGGGAAATTCCAGGCAACCACTTTGCAGCAGGCCTAGAGCAAAACTAGTCCAGACTGCAGCTGGGGAGAAGTGTCCAGAAGGAAGGTCTCCAAGGAAAACACAGGGAATCAATAGATCATTTAATAGGTTTGATCATGTGGAAATATTGTACGAAATAGCTATGGAAGCAAGAGAAAATAATCAGAAATAAGTAAATAGAAAATTAAGAAAATGACAAAACATGGCAAAAACCAAGATGAACAAGAAAAAGAATGTAATCACATTACACTATGTGGCTTGGCAGTGAACAATATTTACAAAGTCCTAACAGTCTAAACACTGAATACTGCTATATCCAAAATCTGTGATATAACTTTTTGGTAAGATGAGGCAAGAAGGAATGATAAGAAAGAATTAAATCTTAACCTACCAGAAAAACAAATCAACAGATAATTCCTAAAATTAAGAAATCAAGAAATAACGATACAGCATATTATTTGGAAATACTAAAATTAATTTCAAAATAAAGAGAGTTGAATAATGGTTGAATAGTTTAAAGAGTTAAATGCGGTTGCCCCTGGGAGCAGGAACTAAGCAAGGAACTGCTGTTTTTGCTGTAAACCTTTTAGTATTATTTTTTCTTTTCAGTACTATTTCACTCTTAAAACTCTGACTGTATTACTTTGATAAATATCAAAAATGAATTTTAAAAATCAGCCATATATTAAATAGATTCATTTAAGTTTTCCCTTACAAGGCAGGATATTTGATTTTTAGTGTATATGTGATATGTTAAAGTGTTCTTCAAAAAAATCACCAGTGCAAGTACTGAATTCAGAATCTCATTCCTTAAGAAAGTCGATTACGCATTCAGTTTGCCCCACAAGTCATTCTGTTTTGTGGTAAGAAGAAAAAAAACAAAAACAAATGATGAGTTACAGGGCCCATTATGCTAGTCACATACTTGTTGGATATTTTTTATCCAGTTACTACTACAAGAGAACTTGGATGCTTTGTGACATAAAGCTCCATTATAAACAGTATTATCTTCCTTATAAGTTCATCTTAACTGAGACTTTGTTATACTGCAAAGGAAACGAGAGCTATTTAAAAAATAAAAACTATTAAGAGCATCAACTAATTATAAATATTGATATGTATCAGGTGAGCTGTCAAAGAAATACTCTTTATTATATATCATTTCATAAAAACAATTATATAATCTCTATTGTCAGAAGCTCAATTATACTAGCATCATGACTCTGATTATAAGAAACTGCCTTTTCTCAGAGCCATAGTACAGCTAGACAGCAAGGCGAAATTCCTTTTGGGGTTCTAACAGAGATTAGAGATTTTAAAAACATAAGGCCTCAGATTTATGGAAGAAGTAGGAGCTTTAAAGCTGATCTGGCCCAGCACCCACAATGACACCGCGAAGCTAATGGCAAAACCAAGACTAGAATCCAGTTGAACTGAACCTTTTCATGTAAAGCTCTCCTATCTCCTAGCTCTCCTATTTCCTATGCCTTTCAAACCAACTTAGTTCCTATGAGTAAATCAGAACTTCAAGAAATCTTGCAAATACACTCCAATCTATAATTTCTTTATGATTAAAAAAACACAAATATTAGTTACTGGCTGCACTGATGTGTAGAGCTTGAAAAGGCAAATTGTGAGCAAAAATTTTATTGTATTTATGACTAAAGTTCCCTACTTCCAGGAGCCCTTGCCCCTTGGATAAATTTATCCAATAGATACTGAACAGTTTACTATGTGCCAGAAACTGCTAGGTACCAAGAATACCATTATAGGAGTCCCTTGTTCCTTCAGAGATCCTGGCCCCGAATGTAAGGCTGCAAAGCTGAATCATCATGTTAACTGAACTGGAACCTATACTATCTACTGAACCCTTTTCTACATGGAGAAAAATAGCAAAGCTTGGAACTAGAAGGATCCTTTCTTCAAATAAGGAAACTGAGGCCCAAAGTTGTAAGGGCCTCAGTTTACCTTTTCAAATTTTTAAGAAATTCTTTATAAGGAGCTGTCCTTCTAAATCAAGACCTATCTTGAACAACTCTTTATTTTTACAGTGCTCTCCTCTTCAACTGTACCTTCATATCCACTTTTTCCAGGCCCTCTCTTAGGTATTGTTCTCTGCCACTAGCTTCTTCCTTTCGGCCATCACTACCTGCTTCCCTAGTTTCCCTGCCACGCTTTTGCTCAGGTCTGCTCTTCCTCAGCTGCTATCTAATCGCTCCAAATTCAATACCTCATTTTTTCAAAATCACTGTAGGGTCCCATGAAATTTAGCTTCTGTCCCCTCCATTTTATTTGCAGGTTACCACTGAAATGGTCTTTGGTCTTTTCCCAAGGCCCCACTCTCCTCAAAACCTCTTTGGCTGGACACGTCTGACCATTCTGCTTCTGATATCATCTGCCTCTCTAACCCCGTGACCTCTCCAACTCTGTTTCCTCCTTATCTCTAAATGTCAGTATTCCTCAGGGTTTAACTTGGGCCATCTGCATCTCTACACAGATTTTTCCCATATATCCACCCATGTCAATGTCTTCAACCATCATCTGTCTCTACACTCGACTCTCAGATGTAGGAAATCAGCTCAGATCTTTTTATCAAGTTCCACTGATATTTCAAATGCAACCTGCAATGGCTATTGAGCAATTGCTTCAGACTCAATACTACCAGCTCGCAGTCTACCATATTTATCCCTTCCAAAACTATCTCCTTATTCTGACTTCTCCATCTCTACAAGAGATGCCCAGCTATCACTAGGGTAGGTAATACGATGGCCAACCTCTGAGGTTCTTGAGTGAGCCCACCGAATTCATATCTGGCTAAGCTACTTACTAGTTGTGTATCTTTGAACAAATTAACCTCTTTGAACCTCAATCTCCTTTTCTGAAAAAATAAAATAAAATAACCACAATACCACTCTCACAGAATTATTGTGCCCATTAAAAAAAAAAATCCCATGGAAAGTTCCTAATATAATGCAAAACACTTAATAGGCATTCAATAAATATTAGCTACTAAACCTTTTATGTTAACATTAGCAGCAGCAGCAAGAACCTTCCTCACAGCTGAGTCTACTTGCTTAGCCTACACTGCAGCTCAGTCTTATTCTAGGCTCTGGACCCATTTCCTATTCTTAGAAGAAATTTAAGAAAATCCAGTAGCAGTTCAGGACTCATCAACCTGGTTCTAATCTTTTAACTGAACTCTTCTCTGAGCTACCAATCTACAAACTAAATTGTCATCTTGGTTTGCTTTCTGGGTATTTAAAGACTGTTCAGTCTTGTCTGCTGCCGCAAGGGGCCCCTGAGTCATCCAACTTCCTGACGGTGAACAGTCAGCTCTGAAATACCTAAAGGTTGCCACTGTGCACCTGAGCAACTTGGTCTCGTCATGTCTTTGGAAAATCAGCCAGCCACCAGGCAGGTCCAATATCTCACCAGGCTGGACTTCTTCCCACTGCCTGCAGCTCAATCTCCCCACAAGAGCCTTCTTTACACTGGGGGCCCCTCCTAGTCTGAGCTCATCTTGGCACTAATCCTAAAGTTATCAGGCCCTAGACCTTAGGGCTCTCTGACTCTTCCATCTCCCCACTATCTAGTCAAAGCTGATGAATCCTCTTTCACACAAATATTCTGTGGACACTCTCCTTCCTTGTTATTTGTACCACTTCTTTATCCTTTGTCAACCTATACACTGCAACTGTGCTTCCAAAAAACTGGCAGATTAATCACCCAAAAACATAGCTTTCGTGTATCACTCTACTGCTCAAAAAGTATCTGAGGCTCTACTTCTTATGGCATAAAATCTCACTGTCCCTTGATTTTATTGTGAATATTCCTACTTCCGAGGCTTTGCTAATATCATTCCTTATATCTAAAATACTCTCTCATCCCCTTCTCCGTTCATCCAAATTTGATATTTCCTTCAAAGACATCTGCTCCAATCCTATGTTCTCTGTGAAGCCTTATCTGTTCTCTCTGGTAAATGAGCATTCTGAGTAGAGGAAAACAGTGCAAATAATCTGAGCAAGAGCAAGTCAAGCAAGGAGACCAGTGTGACTGGAATGGGGTGAGAGTGATTATTTTGGAAACAAGATCACAGAGGTGGTGAGAAGCCAGATCCCACTGAGCCTTCTTGGCTACTATAAGGACTTCATCTTTAAATATGAGCAAAATGGAGATCAAGTGCAAGGTTTTAAGCATTCCCTCGCAAAGATATATGACTTGGATTTCAAAAAGATCATGCTGTCAGTGGTGACAAGAACAGGCTATATGTAGAGAGGCAAGTGCAAAAGCAAGGAAACTGAAGAGACTATTACAGTCATCTGGGTAAAAGGGTGTGATTAGAACTAAGGTCGTGACAGTGAAGAGTGGTCTGGATCTCGATGTATAAGCTCACTGGATGAGGGATATAAGAACAAGAAAGGTGTCAAGGATGTTGGCCTAAATAAGCAGAAGAACAGAGACATCATTATCTGAGATGGAGAAGAGTGTGGGAGGAGCAGGTTTGAAGGGAGAAGTTCTGAAGACAGGTTTTGGACATAATGAGTTCAAGATATATATTGGACATCTGGGGGAAAATGTTGAGTAAGAAGTTTATTACCTAAATCTGAAATTCAGGGAAGAGGTTCTTGCTAGAAATATACATTTGGGAATTGTCAGGCCAATTTCATAAAACTTCTATGATGATACATATGTTCTATATATACATGGCCCCATATAGTAGCCACAAGCCAAATGAGACCTGAAATGTGGCTAGGGTGAATGAGAAACTGAATCATTAATTTTAGTTAATTTACATTTAAATAAGCACACGTTGGCTACATGTTGAACAAAGCATATAGATAGTATTTAAAGTAATGTGATTAGATGAGAACCCTAAATGAGTGAATGTAGGTAGAGATGTCCAAAGATTGGGCACTGAGGCATGACAACAACATGAGTTATTTATGATAGGAAAAAAAAAATGAAATAACCCAAATCTCCATTGACAATAGAATAGTAAAATAATTAGTGGCATATTCACATAAGACTGCCATTCAGCAGTCAATGCACATTCATGTGAATGAATCTCAAAAACAATGTTAAATTAAAAAAGTGAGAGAAGAAATTTTTCTATAAAGTTCAAAAGCAGACAAAACTAAGCAATATACTATTTAAGAATATGTTCAGACTGATAAAGCTATAAAGAAAATCAAAGGAATTATTATCCAAATAAAAGACAATATCACTTCTTCATGGGAGGGAGAAGGCTACAATCGGGAGGTGAGCACAGAGGGCTTCAAAGTTACTGGAAATGTTCTATTTCCTAAATGAGATGGTGGGTATACAGGTGTTCATTTTGTTATTCTTCTTTGTTCTATACACTCTGGTATGTATAATATTAAATAATGTAAAGAGAAAAAATATAAAGAGCAGTATATGGTTAAGTATCAAATAGATGTTTCAAATTCTCTTTAAATAATTAAGTTCCAAAAAAGGAAAAATAACTGTGTGGTCTATATAATGTCTAAAAAGGACAGATTTAGTCATATAAAGAAAAGACGGAAGGGCATTCTGGAATTGGAAATCATGTACAAGAGAAAGTAAACTAGTGAGTCTAACTGGAGAAAAAGAGAGTTAAGCTGAAAAGTTAGGCTAGGGCCAGCCTACAAGAAGCTTAAATGCTGGGTCAAGAAGTTTAGACTTAATCTAGAAATAGGGCAGAACCATTGGTGATGTCTAAGCAAGACAATGGCATGAGGAAAGTGGTATATTAGTAGGATTAATCTGATGATAACGATTACCTAGTAGGAAGGTGGAAGGCTAGAAAAATCAGTTATAGAACTTGCAGATGTGAGATATCAGGGAAGATGATCATGACCTGAACTGAGATGGTGATGGAAGATCAAGTTTACTCCAAGAAATTTAGGGTGAAAGACTCAAGGAAGTTTAGTCTTGGGAACAGGCAGTGAGGGAAAGAGAGAGAGATTCCAAGATTATGCCAATTTTCAAGCTAAACTGAGCGAGTAACACCAAAGTATGCAAAAGTAGGGAAACTGACAGAGAAAGCTGGTTTAGAAGGAAGACCTTTCATTCATTCATTCATTCATTCATTCATTCATTCATTAAATACCTCAGACAGTTGAAACCTTCACCTCAGGTGACTGATGCCCAGGTGTTTCAAGAGGTTGCTAGGGACCGAGTTACCACCTCTAGGTTCCCCAATAGTTCAGATAGTTCTGCACACCCCAAACTTATCCAATATGCCTGAACAGAGAACAATAAGGCTGCTTTTCAAATGAATTGATCTCATACAAATGTTTTAAGGTCATCTCTTTCTCAAGAGGTTAGAACAGGAAATGAATGCCCTAACTAACACTGGCATCATAGGCAGTACAACAGTTAAGAGCTCAGGCTCTGGCAAAAGACAGATATGGGTCAAATCCCAGCTCTTCCAATAAATAGCTACATAATCATCTCTATGAACACATTCTTCCTACCATGTACAGCAGGACTGATTAACTTCCTTAAGATTCAAGTATACAGTAGCTTCAGATATTAGTACTTTCCTTCCTATACCCCGATCCTTTTGATTAGAACTGTATTTCCGTAATAGCCTCAGCCACTAATTTTTAGTGTAGAGCTTTCTAGATGGTTGATCCCATTCATTATTTTTTGAATCTCCTGAATTTCCCTCTCTGAGAACAACCTTATCCTGAAGACCTCGTTGTTCAACCCAAGCCCTGGACTTCATCAATGTAAATGAAGAAAAGTGGGAGAAAACCATATAGAAAATCAAATTGTAAGTAGAACACACAAATCTTTTCGTTGTCTAAAACTTAAACTCGATGTTTTCTTTGCAATCACAAACACTGGAGACAAAATGGAGCTAAACATAGCCTATTAGCAATAATTTAAGAACAAAAAGTGTTTAGACCTGAAGGAGGCCCAGGGAGGTACCCTGCCAATGCCTACCACTCCCAATTCTCTAAGCTCAGGGATCTTTTTGCATGTTGTAGTTGATTTTTGGTGTAATTGGAAATAAAGGAGGGAAAACAAGTTCTACAGATTCTTCATTTGTATTGTCTTCTTAGTGCCATTACCGGAATCCTAGTTCAGGCAGTAAAGATTAAGTTCCAACTGGTTTCTCTGCCTCAGGTATCTTTACTCCCTTACATCCTGCACACAGCCACCAAACTAATTTCCTAAACTACCAGTTTCATTTGCTCACTCCCAACCTCAAAAACTCTTAATGGCTCTCTACCTCCTAATCACTGGAAAAAGCCCAACTAAAATTCAAAGCCCAGGCTAGTTATTATCCTACTTTTATAATACGGGACTTGTTTCCTCCTAATTCCCTCACGGAAATTCTCTAAGGCTCCAACTAGACTAATCTTCTTGCTGTTCTCCCAACACAGACTAATCTGCACACCTAGGCTGGATTATAACCACTCCTGCCCACACTCCACACTCTGCCTTCAAAGGCCAGCTCAGACCCCCTCTCAGACCCCCCAGACACTGTGCTCCTTAAGCACACACTGCCCTTACTGTCCATCTTCTGACCCTCCTCAAACACATCCTTTTTAATAGGCTATATTCTCGTAGCAGCTCAATCCACTCCAACCAAGTGGAAGTTCCTTGGAAGGCAGATCACATACTTACACAGTGCTCCGAACTTGGTAGGTCTTAAATATTATTAAAACCAGAGGAGGGGTTCAAATGATGTATCGAAGTAGGGCAAGCAAATACTGCCTATCTTTGGCAATTCCTCTTTATTCACAGTAAAGGGTATTCAGTGTTCAATATCAGGCTGAACATTTTATACACAGACCAGCAAAGTGCAGAGAGCGCGCCGCCGGATGGCAAAAAACCTGCGTCCCAATCTTGGTTTTTGCCACAATCTCTGCAATTGTGGGGAAAACACACAAACTGTCTGGGCCTCAGTTGTTTCAGGTGCAAAACAAGGGAACTGCTGTGATGGATCCCAAGATATCCTTTCCCAAATTCCCCCGGACGGGAAACCCAAGAGTAGTCTGCTCGCTGAGGACGCAGGCAAACTTTACAGGTCCCAACGCAGGCATTTCCATATAGTAGTGGAAACTCGTTCCCCATAGGAAAAAGAGGGGCTGGGGAGGAAAAGGGTCTCCTGGGACTTGGGATTCCTTTACCTCAAGGCAAGGGACAGTCCGCCTCGGGTTCCCGGCCCCTCACAAACAGATTCCCTGGAGAGTGGTGCGGCACGGCGCAGATCCCAGCAGCGGGCTGCGGTGACTCAGTCTACCCTCGTGCCCGCGCCCCGTGCCCCCACACTTGTGACACATGCTCCATGACCCCAGGTCACAGCTCCCGTTCACCTTCACTGGCCCGAAGGACGCCGTGCTCCCCTGGTAAGGGCCCTCGCTCCCGGCAGGCGAGCAGCCTTTCTGGGCCCTAGAGCGGCCTCAGCGTGCCAGTCTGGGCCCCAGGCCGGCGGGACTGCCGGCGTGAGGGGCGGCGGCAGCAGCTTTAAGTGCTGAATCACCACTTTGCAACCTGAGCTCCAAACCACTGTAACCTGCGGGCCCCGAGGGCCCGGGCGCTGTGCTCCGCTTACCTACAGATGGGCTCCAAGGGCGACAGGCGGGCGCCAAGGACCGAGCGGAAGGTGCTGGGCAACCCAGGGTGCAGCAACCACGCTAGCCGGTACCGCATACCCCAGCGCAGCCGCTGGGATCACAGCGAACGAACGCTTCCTTTTTGCGCCGAGAGCCGGCCTGGCCCACTGCGCATGCTCAGTCCGCCGCGCCGCCTCCCGAGAGCCCAACGAGCGGTCGCCGCTCCGGGTTTTACCTGGAGCCGGACAGGGCGGGGACCGCGGGGACCGCCAGCATCCCGGGCGTGAGCCAGCGGGTGAGATGGAGTCCGGCAGTGAAGCTGCAGAAGCCCAGCAACCAGGCTTTCCCAGGCAGGGAGGGCCCCGGCTGAGTCACACCCGCACATGTGAGGACGGCTATATGAATCAGGCTGTGTGTAGGTGGGGACTGGGATGCTCACGAATACTGTGAGGACACCTAGGGCCACGTTGGCGTAGGCGCCCCCAGTGGTGCAAGTATTGGAAGTAGGTCCGCCGACGAGGCGGCTTTATCGAAAACGAATCTGCGGCTGTGCGTGGTCCGTGGGCTCCCTCTAGAGCGAGGTGGGGACGTGGACCGCGGAGGTAGAAGAGAGGGGAGAGTTAGACCACCGGGGTGTCGACCAGAAGGAGGCCGGGACCCTGGGGGAAGTTTCCATCCTGGGTGAGCTAGCAGCCCTTCAAAGAACAAAGTGGCTATGGGACAGGCCACAGCAAAACAAGGATTTCGTGGACTTTCGAATCCACAGTAGATAAAAACTATTACTATTTTTAAAAAACCCACATATACCTGTAATACTACTACTATTGTCAGCGTACTTTAGACACTATTTGTAAGACAAACTTTTTTCCCCGATGGCTTCATGGCGTTTTGCATCCAAGAACAACCTAATTAAATAGTTGTTATGGATCTGACGTTGTACTACATTATTTTACAGGGGTCTTTAAGGAAGAGTGCAGTTTGGGATGTGACTCCCTACTTGAGTGCTTTTAGATTTCTGTTGTGGTAGACGGAAGACTGCGGCCAAAAACAGTGCTCTAAATCTAATTATTGCTACAAATGGGTTTTCAGGAGGAGGAATCCTTAATCAAGTGGATGCTTCATCAAAAAGGTATGGGAGATCTTTTTTACAATATGGTTTCAGCTAAAGGCAGACCTTGGATGGATGAAAACTGAGGCACTGGAGATGAGGAAGCACTCCTAGTGTCGTGCAAGGCAAAATTCCACCATATTACATACTAACCCCAACCCATCTGTATTGGTTTCCTGTGGCTGCCATAACAAATTACCACAAACTTAGTGGCTTAAAACAATATAAATGTATTGGCTCACAGTCTAGAGGTTAGAAGCCCAAAATCAAGATGTTGGCAGGGCCACACGCCCTTCAGGATCTTAGGGGAGAATTTGTTCTTTGCATCTTCCAGCTACTGGTAGATGCCAGCTTCTTTGGCTTGTGGCCACATCACTTCAGTCTCTGCCATCTCTTCTAGGTGTCTTTTCTTGTGTCTTTTATAAGGACATTTGTCATTGGATTTAGGGCATAGCCAGGTAATCCAGGATGATCTTATCTCATCCTAACTTAATTACATCTGCAAAGATGCTTTTTCCAAATAATGTAACACTTAAAGACTTTTGGGATTAGGATGTGGACATTAGCTTTTTGGGGGCAACTACTAAATCTACTACCCCACCTTTCTAGCCTCTACTAACTCCAGTTCACACAGCTGTCACAGCTGATTGGATGCTTACAATACTTACTTGTCAGTGCTCTCGCAAATTACATGCCCTGTTGAAATGGCAATGCCGTTACAAAACTCCCTCATTTCCATTCCTCACATACCCCATTGGAAGTAACCACTCTCTGATCTCAGCTGCCAGAGTAGTTTGCCAATCTCAAAAAGGCACTTATTTGGATCTTAACCTTCAAGAAGCAGATTAGGAATCATGTCTTAGGCATTTTTGTAGCTCACCTGCCAACAAGCACAGTGCTCAGCTGATGCTTGTCAAATACATGTTTGCTAAATCTGATTAAGCCTTAAGATATAACTACCATTTATAGGAAATACAGGGGACAAACATTAATCACACCTTATGGCTGCAATCAGTAAAATTTGGAATGTTTGGAACACTACAGGACAAATGACCCTATTTCTTTGACAAATAGATCGCAAAATAAAAAAGAGAAAGGAGAAGTCTGTGGATAAAAGGACTTAGAATTGGCAAGCTATGACAAACCGTTTATAAAATTTGATATGAAAATGCAAGGGGCCAGGAAGATCCAAGCCAATCTGGAAGAAAAATCTGGAACACTTACATTACCAAATATTAAGTTCGTATTAAGCTATAGTAATTGAGACAATGGCGTGAGGGCAGACAACTCAGCTGTGTTAAACTGGTGGTATCTACTAAAGCTGCGAATATGTATGTTATGACCCAGCAATTCCACTTCCAGCTATATACCCAACAGAACTGGAATATTCACAGCACAATTAATAATAGTCCCAAAATGGAAACAGTCCAAATGCCCAAACATGCACAGGAAAAAAAAAATAAACTGGAGAATATGTATAAGATGGAATAAAGCAATGAAAATGAACAGTGAAATGAACAAACAAAAATTTGCTCAGCAATGAAAATAAACAAAAATTACACTCACGATATAGATGAATTTCGCAAAAATTGTGAAAGAAGCCAGACTCAAAGGAATATATATTGTCTGAGTGTAGTTATACAGCATCGAAAACCAAGCAAACTAATCTATAGTATTGGAAGTCAGATTAGTGGTTACTCTTAGAGTGACAGTGAGTGAAAGGGAGAATATGGGGAATGAGGAAGGCCTTGGGGTGTGTTTTATGTGGGTGTGTTCAGTTTTTGAAAATTGATTGAGCTGTACATGTATGGTTTACTTTTATGTTTGCAATACTTCAATAAAATCTTCAAAAAAGATAAAAATACAAAACAAAAAAGAGACATTAACCAAAGAAAATGTTTTGTTCTTATTTGAATCCTGATTTGAATAAACCCATTGTGGAAAAGAAACATTTAGGAGACCATCAGAAAAGTAAGAACACTGACTAGATATCAGATGACATTAAGTAATTATTTTAATTTGGGGGCATGTGACAGTGGCTTTTTTTTTTTTTGACAGTGGCTTTTTAAGAGTCTTTTGAGATATATACTGAATTAATATGATATCTGGTATTTGGTTCAGAATAATTCCATGGAAGTTGAGAGACAAGGGAGAAATATAGGTAAGATATTGGCCATGAACTGATAAATTGAAACTGGATAATGGATGCCTAGAGGATTTATTATACTATTTTCTTTGTTTTTGTATATGTTTGTAATTTTCCATGATAAAAAGTTTTATAATGTATGTTAATTTTAAATATAGCACTATGGTAATAACATATTTAAAAGCAACATGAATTTTTAAGAATGTTTATAGATAACTAATTTATTAATTACAAATTTGTTAAAAAGTTTTCCTACATGACTCATACTTGCTAGTATTTAAAGGAAAGTTTGACTAATTTTATGGACAGTACTTGAAATATAAATGTAAAAATCTATAGTTCATGTTTTCCATAGTTAAGACTATTCGTGATTTGTCCATTCACCAAATATGGGCCCAGGCCTTGCTTTAGATGTCGAGGCTACACCAGAGAAAAGAGCAACCAGTTTTCTATTCTTGTAGGGTTTATACTACAGAGAGAAACAAATTAATACCTATGTAATTACATAATGTGATTAGAATAATATTAGAGTAACCAGGGAGGGTTTTCTTGCTGTCCAGCTTTCACCCTCTGGGTGGGGAAAGGTGGCGAAGATTTCAACATCTGTGTCATGCATGTCCTGGGCTGTTGACAACAGGAATGTGTACATGAGACAATTTAGATGGAAGCTCAGCAAAAGCTCAGAGCATAGGGTTAAGTGTTTGAGCCACACAGGCAGCTGTCAGTGGAGGGCCAGGTTCTGTGGCTAACTCTTCACTGGACCCCTCCTGGAATTCCCCTCTCTCGATCTTTTTTTTAACGGCCCCTGACCTCCATCAACTTTTTCCTCCTACATCACTTTCTCTCCATCCAGTGTCCCAGCCAGGAGTTTCTCAACTTGAGTTTGAAAGTTGTGGAGGAGCAGTTACTTGCTTTTCCTTCTGTCACTCTCTTGCTTAGGGCTCTTCTCAGGGCCTTCCCTTAAGTGTCTAATTTGAAATTCACAAACACTGTATATTGTTTTTTTCTCTTTGCATTCCTACTGTAAGAACCCTAATTCTCCTGGACACCTGGAGAATTGGTCTCTAGGAAGGGCTCCTGAGATATGGCAAAGCAAGAGAAAACATGAGGTATAAATTTTCAACATCTTTTGCTTGTGGAAAAGTAAATGGGGTTTTGTGAATGAGTTTTGGGAATCTACTTCATAGAGTGGTTGGGGAAAATCTCTCTGAGGAAGTGATATTTGAGTTGTGATTCGAAAGGTAAGAAAGACTCCAGACAGTGGAAACATCAATCACAAGGGATAGGAGAGAATCTGGCATATTCCAGGATCTGAGAGAAGGCCAGAGAACATCTTTCCCTTTCTCTTCCAACTAATCTGCTATGGAGACTACTATTTAAACACAGTAAATATAGTAACCAAAGTTTGGGTTTGGGGAAACTCTATAGTTTAGCACTTGGGGATTGTGTTTTACAGGTTAATGAACAGTTCATGAACTGTGTTTATTCCTCATTTTATAAGCACATGCATACATATTTACTGTTTGTTCTCTTTGGCATTCATACCCACAGGCTTACAGTAACAGAACCTAACATGATTCTGGCAACTATTAAAATAGATATCTAAAGTCATGTACTCAACTGTTCACTAAAGAAGTACATAGATGTTGCTGAAGAGCCTTAGAAGATCACACAGATAGAAATGTTTATGAAGAGTTTTTTAGAACTTGGAAGAATGTTTAAGTTATGTTAAATATTCAGGATTTAAAACTACATTTTTAATTATGATTTCAATTATTAAAAATTTACATATAGGCAATTAGAAAGAAGTACATCAGAATATTAATAGTAATCAGTAGGTAGTGGAAATCTATTATCCACATATAAGAGTTCCAGAAAGAAAGAGTGGAAAAAATGAGTAGGAATGTTCTGTGAATAATTCAAAAATGTTTTCCAGAACTGAAGGAAATGAGTTGCCAGAATGAAAGGATTCACTAAATGCTCAGCCCAGTGGATGAAAATAAATGCATACCAAGGCTTATCATTACAGTTTCACCACACTGAAGGGAAAAAGTAGGCTGTTTAAGGTTCCAAAAAGAGAGAAAAAAAAGAGGCTACATACAAATAATCAGGAATCAGAATGGCTTTGGACATTTCAGCAGTCGCAACAGAACCTAGAAAACACTGTCCAAAATTTTGGGGCTAAAATGTCCTTGCCTTAATTGTGGCACAAAAGCAGCAGAGTTCCCAGGGCTACTTGTAATCGCACAGTAAGCATCTCAGAAGTAACCAAGTTGGGTTAAAGCCCAGACAGCTCTCCACATGTGTTTTTCTCCCTGTAAAACCCCTGGACCTTTGCACATCCCAGTATGTGAATGTGCAAGGCATCTGCAAAAGTAATCAAAGTTGAAGTTTCCAGATGGAAGGAGAATTCGGGGTCACATTTAATATAATTTAAATAAAATAATGTGATATTTCTTACACCACCCAAGATTGTGGTTATAAAATCATATTTGCTATAATAATTATTAAGGTAAGTTTTAATGACATAAAAATTGTAGTAATAATTGTAAGTATAAACTATACCATAAAAAATCAAATGTTGAGCTGGTGGATTATATAAAACACTAAGTTCTCCAGATACTAATAACTTCTAAAAGTTTTCAAATAGAAAGCCCAAGAGAGTAGCAAACACTTGCCATTCTTCAATTATTCTTCAGAAAGGTCTACCAAAGTGCTTGGAAGGAAATACAGGGAGAATAAAGCACAAATTTATATTTCAGTAAAATGTAATTCTGTACTAAAATAGTAGAATACCTATTAAAAATGCTTCTCTTTGTTGTCAAGGTAAAAATAAAGCTCAATGAAATGACCAGAAGTACTTATTTCAAGGTTTTAAAGATTTTTTTTTTTAACAGCAGTTTTAGGTTCACAGTAAAATCAAGTGGAAGGTACACAGATTCCTCTCATACCCCCCACCTTCATGCATAGCCTCCCCCATTATTAACATCCTCTACAAAGAAAGGTATATTTATTTTATTCTTTTATGTTATATTAGTTTCAGGTATAATACAATGGTTAGACATGTATATAATTTATGAAGTAATCACCCCGATTACTCTAGCACCCATCTGGCACTACACACAGCCATTATAATATTATTGACTATGTTCCCTTTACTGTACTCTATGTCCCCATGACTGTTTTGTAACTAGTAATTTGTATCTCTTCATCTCTTCACCTTTTCACCCAACCCCCAAACCCCCTCCCCTCTGGCCATCACCAGTTTGTTCTCTATCTCTATAAGTCTGTTTCTTGGTAGCTTTCAAATTTTAGCAATTATGACTGAATCTGCTACAAACATCAATGTACAAGATTGTGTATGGACATAAGTTTTCAAGTCCTTTGGATATATACCAAGGCATGTATTTGCTGGACCACATGGTAAGATTATGTTTAGTTTTTTTAAGAAACTGCTAAACTGTCTTGCAAAGTGGCTCTACCCTTTGCATTTCCATCAGCAATGAATGAGTGTTCCTGTTCCACATCCTTGTCAACAGTTAATATTTTCAGTGTTCCAGATTTGAGTCATTCTAATAGTTATATAGTGATGTCTGTCTCATTGTTGTTTTAATTTGCATTTCCCTGGTGACATATGATGTGGAGCATTTTTTCATATGCTTACTTGCCATCTGTATATCTTCTTTGGTGAGGTGTCTGTTAAGGTCTTTGGCCCGTTTTTTAATTGGGTTATTTGTTTTCTTATTGTTGAGTTTTAAGTGTTCTTTGTATATTTTGGATAATATTCCTTTATCAGATAAGTCTTTTTAAGATATTTTTTCTCAGTCTATAGTTTGTCTTTTCATTCCCTTGACAGTGTCTTTCACAGAGCAGAAAATTTTTATTTTAATGAAGTTCAGCTTATCAGTTATTTCTTTCACAGATCATGCCTTTGGTGTTGTATTTAAAAAGTCATCACCAAATCCAGAATCCAAAATTTTGTCCTATGTTATCTTCTAGTTTTATAGTTTTGCTTTTTACATTTTTACATTTATATCTGTGATCCATTTCAAGTTAATTTTTGTGAAAGATGTAAGGTCTGTGTCTAGAGTCAATTTTTTGCCAAAAGCACTTTTGTATTTAAAATTAATCACTGCAGAGAGAAGATAGCAGTACTTCTGTTTCAAATACCATCAATCACATTGAAAATTTTGTTTTTATCCAGATGTAATTTGCATGCAATAAAATTTGCTGTTTTAATGTATACAATTTGGTTGTGTCTATTTTATAAACAGTTGAACAACCATCACCACTATCTAATTCCAGAACACTTTAATTCCCACAAAAGAAACCCCATTGGCAGTAACCCACTCTTCCCATGTCTTCTCCCAGA
Organism: Pteropus medius; assembly: GCF_902729225.1. Classification (NCBI taxonomy): domain Eukaryota; kingdom Metazoa; phylum Chordata; class Mammalia; order Chiroptera; family Pteropodidae; genus Pteropus; species Pteropus medius. The sequence goes on along the minus strand of NW_024344378.1, from coordinate 26,011,282 downwards.
CCCTAGTAACCACTAATCTACTTTATGTCTCTATGGATTTTCCTATTCTGAACATTTTATACAAATGGAATCATAAATATGTGGTCTCTATTGTTCGGCTTCTTTCAATTAGCACAATCTTTTCAAGGTTTATCCATGTTGTAACATGTATCAGTACTTCATTTCTTTTTATTGTGTAATAGTACTTTATTGCCTAGGTGTACCACATTTTTTGTCCATTCATTGATAGACATGTGGGTTGTTTCCACTTTTTGGTTATTATGAATAATACTACAGTTGAACATTCGTGAACAAATTTTTATGTGAACATTCGTTTTCATTTCTACTGAATATATACCTAGGAGTGGAATTGCTGGGTCATGTGGCAACTATGTTTAAACTTTTGAGGAACTGCCAGACTCTTTTGCCAAGTGGCTGCACCCTTTTGTATTTCTACTAGCAATGTGTGAGGATTCCAGTTTTTCCTCATCCTTACACTTATTATGATCCATTTTTTAATAGCTATCCTAGTGGATGTGAGGTAGTATCTCCACACTGAAATTTTTAAAGGATTTATGGAACAATTACTGATTGTAGAATAACTACTGCTTGTGGAACCCTGATTAATAAGTAGAAGTTTTTCAAAACTTGAAGTTTGGTTATTTTGAAGTGATTAACAAGAGTACAATTAATGAATAACTACTATCTGCTATTCTAGTCATGTTTTATGACTTCCCACAGTATCTAAATCAAGTTATACAACTCTGACAATTATATGAATATTAGAGTATTACATTTCTGATGGATAAAAACAGGCTGTGCAATAACCCATTGATAGCTAGAGTCCTGAATGACAGCACACAGAGAAATCTTCCACTTTTGATACAGTATAGCTACATTTAGTCTTACTTGGGATCTTTACATTGGCTTGTTTAATAAGCTAACTAAAACTTTTAAAAAATTCATTAGAATATAAATTCAGGTTTCTTATTAGCACAGAGTACATTTAACAGCACAATATCAGAACAAATTTTAATGATATCCTTTCTGTGGTAGGCTAATAAATAACGGTTCCCAAAAGATAATCCTTTTGAATGTTGCCTTATAAAGCATAAAGGGACTTTGCAGATGTGACTAAGTTAAGGATCTTGAGATGGAGAAATTATTCTGGATTACCAGGTGGGACATAAGTGTAATCACATGTATTCTTATAAAAGATAGGCAGAGAGATTTGACACAGGAGAAAGCATGGAGACAAAGGTTGGAGTCATGTGCCACAAGCCAAGGGATGTCGGAAGCCACCAGAAGCTGAAAAGGACAATGAGCTGATACTCCAGAGGCCCTGCTGATACCTTGATTTTGACCCAATGAAATTGCTTTCAGACTTCTGGCCTCTAGAACTGTGACATTATAAATTCCCCTTGTTTTAAACCACCAAGTTTGTTGTGATTTGTTATAGCAGCCATAGGAAACTAATATACCCCTTGAAAAAATAATCTAAAGTAAAAATTTAAGCTAGAATCTGGAATTGTACATATAACCTACCTATCAAGCAAGTATTAGAGCAGAAGAAAAACATTTTCAGACAAGCAAGCTTTCAAGAAATTTCTCTCCTCTGCACTCTTTCTTAGGAAACTGCAGGAGGATGTTCTCTACCTAAATAAGGGAGTAAACTAAGAAAGAGCACACAGATGAGATCCAGAAAACATGCTATACAACCCAGGACATAGGCAATGGGAATTCCTGGGATGAAAAAAGAAGGGAAACCCTAGGATGGCAGCTGGGCTACAGGCCTAGAGAGTAAGCAGTACAATTAGAAACTACTTGAAACAGATTTCTGATGTTATTGAATTGGTGGAAATTTTTACTGAAAAGCTCCTGGAAGCTGTAGGAAGAATTGGGAAAAATACAAGGAAAACTGATCAAATAAAACTGGGCAGTTATTAATTTCTGGATAGACAAAAAGAAAATCTCACTAGACTGAAATGCCCAGCTATGAATAGGCATAATAACCCAAATACATATTTTTGATTTAATAAAAATTATAATATTAGGTGTACAGGAAAGAGAAAGCAGAGGGGATGGTAAAGTTTGAGAACTAAATCCTCATCTTTCATAACAGGAAATCACTAAATAAAGTGAAATTGACTAATCAAAAGTTAACAGTAAATACAAAGTCCTTACAAAAATGGAAATGTGTAAATGCTAGAAAAAATAGCTGAATGAGTTGAAAGTAGTTGTTTCTGGAATAGGGGTCTGGAGGGATTAGGGCAGGATAAGGCAGGGAAATACTTTTTTTTTTTCTGGTTATAAATCCTTTAGAACTATATAACTTTTAAAACTATGTACATGTTTTAGGAAAAATAAAAATCAATTAAAAATAATTTTACAAGAAATACAGTTTTGAAAGAGAAATGCCAGATCATACACACACAGTCAATAACATTACATTGGTAGAATTCAGGTTAACTATTCTTAGAGTATTAAAAATAATTTCTAATTACAGGCAGACTTTCAAAAAAGAAATGTTGATTAGCTTGAGTAGTTTGAGCTCTATAGGGGTAGTATAAAATAACACATCAGATAGTCACCTGCCTAGTGTAACAAAACTTACAGATGTCCATAAGACCCTGGCAGTTTCCATTAGATTTTGTCTTGAGAGCAAGAACTATAATTCAGACTATTTCTTCACTGCCTAGTTCATAGTAAGCACTCAATAAAGGTAAGATGGCAATGGGTATAGGTGCACTGAGCATGTGAAAAAATCAGATGAGGAAGATAGCAATTAACAACCTGGGATTTGGAATCAAAGAATTCTGAGTTCCTTCCCTGTTATTTATTAGCTACATGACTACAGATAATATACTTATTTGGCCTACTTATTGGTAAAATAGTGGGAAATAATAGTTCCTACTTCAGAAAGTTGTTCTGAAGATTAAACGAAATGATGCACACACAGTTTTTCATGGAGTCTGACATATAGCAGCTCTAGATAAATGGTAGGTATAACTATTACCAAATGGAGACTCTTGAATTTCTTGCATCGACCCTAATGACTATTAATGTAAATATTGTTTACATATTTACTAATGAGAAAGGAAAGGAGAAGAAATTAATGTTTTTGGCCTACTATGTACCAGGTACTTTATATATGTTATTATTTTAATCCTCACAACAATAGTAATCATTATCTCCATTTTACGGATAAGAAAACCCATGTTGACTACTTTGTATAAGGCTCTATTGAGGACACTGGGAAAACAACACTGAATAAGACAATCAGGTCCCTGGTGAAACTTATATTCTAGCAAGGTAGACAATACACTAATAATGTAATTACAGATTGTAGTTAAGTGTTATGAAGTAAATAAACAAGGTCTTGAGACAATATTATAGGAGAAATATGCTTTAGATAGTGTAGTCGGGAAAGGCCTTTTTAAAGAAAGTTGAACTGAGATCTGAAACATGAAAATGGGTAAGCCATACAAAGAGCCAAACTAGAGTTCTAGGCAGAGTGTATAGCAAATACAAAGGTCTGGCTGCAGGAATGAGCTTAGAAGCTCTGGAACATGGTAGTGAGCTATGTGGCTAGTGGCCAGAGTTGATGCAAAGGCCAGATCATGAGAGCCTTACAGGACATGGTAAGGAGTTTGGATTTTAAGTACACTGAGAAGCTACTGTAAGATTAAAAAGCAGATGAAGGGCAAGATCTGTTTAGTTTTTTTAAAAGATCCTTCATTTTTCTAAGTGAATGCACCGGCGAAAGGAGAAAAGATCACAAGGAGGTTGTTAAGGACAGTTATTCAAGGAAGAGATGAAAGAGACTTGAACTACAGCGGTGGACAGAGGTGATACAACCAACAGGAGTGCACTAGACATGAAAGACAACGGTTAGGTCTTTCATCCGTTTTTCTGGATGAAAAAGATTAGGGTGGAAGTAAGGGGGATAAAGAATTCCATCTTGGATATGTCCACTTTGAGATTCCAGTGAGCCTTCTAAGAAGATATATCAGTAAACATGTGACCATGCAGAATCTCCATTGACCGGTGATCTAGGCTTTAGATTGTAGATGTTTCCTTGGGGCAATGTAGGCTATTTAAGTGGAGGGACACCAGATGGGCCTGAGAGCTTTCTAGCCGTTACTTAAGAAACGAAATGGTTTCTATCTAGGTTCCTGTGGGCTAAGTAAGTACAGCTTAGAAGCAGAACTCCCAGAGCTGAATATAGCAAAGGCTCATGATTCTGTATTTCTTGGACCCGTGACCCACACCTCAAGTAGTCGTATCACCCCCAGCACTGCCAAGGCGCCCACAGTACGTCTACGGAAAGCCGGAGGTCACTGACCGGGGACCCAGCGAGCGCTGCCTGCTGGGATTTGTAGGCTAACCTCGGCGAGCGCGTGCGCAACTTCCTTCAGACGCCGGCTGCGCCACGACACAGTGGGGAGTACGCCGTTTGAGTCTGCTTCAGTCGCTGCAGAACCGTTGTCCGAAAGCGCAAATCTCATCTTCCTGTCATGCTTGGGATCATTTAGCAACGATGACGATTTCTCATTAGTTAAAGTATAAATTCAGAGCCCTAAATGTGACAATGCCCCTTTCATCACGAGTTAGTAACCGTGGGAGCCTTATCTCTTTGCACTAGTGATTCTTCGGCTCCACTGAACGCTGCCTCCGAGAAAGGGGCTCGTTTGGCCTCCTGTTTCCATAGCATTCTCTTACAATTCTATGACAATAATAATCACGGCCAGCCTTTTTGAGCGCTCACTACACGTTCTAATCTATGTACCCACACTAGCTCATTCTCACATGTCCCTCTGAAAGTTATTATTTCCTATTTGCAGATGAGGAAATTTTGGTTTAGATATGTTATGTAATTTGAGCAAGGCCACGTTGAAGTACGACACTGTTTACTCCTGCGATTCCCCACTGGACTACGAGTTCCAGGTGGGTACCCACCGACGCCTCAGTTTTTCGCTTTCCCGCGGGCCACGCCCCGACTGCGGTGGTTCTGGTGACGACACCGCGTCCCATGGTGCTTTGCGCGCCCGCGCTGCAATTGGCGGAGCGTCTGGGCTCCGTTTTCAAATTGAGGCGCCTAGTCGTTGCTCCGGTTCTTGGGCTTCTGGCTGAACCGAGATTGGTGAATTGGCGGCTCCGGCTGGTGTGGGACAGACGGCACCGCCTGTCAGAGTCCCTAGTGGAGAGCGGGGACGCTGAGCTGCTTGCGTCGGTTCCACGGGCCACGCCAGCACTCAGCAAGGAGGGGTGGGCGTCCCAGCCCAAGCCCGCACCAGCCCTTCATTTTTCGGAGGGCTCGGTCATGGCGTCCCAGCCGAATTCGTCCGCGAAGAAGAAAGAGGAGAAGGGGAAGAACATCCAGGTGGTGGTGAGATGCAGGTATGGCAAGCCTGGTGGGATTCGGAGCGCCGGTCTCGGATTTGCTGCTGGGATCCCTCTTGCGCTATGGGAAGAGAGGGATTTTGTTTGCAATTTCTGAAGCAAACCTTCCTGTTTCAAAGTTCCCTGCATTCTGTTGGATTAAATGACACCGTGTTGTCATTTACGAGGAGTAAATTCTTTTTCAGAAGACAGTGTATGGGCAGGGGGGGAGGTGGAGAGCAAAAAATAACTTTTCCACCTTCTAAGTTCTAGCTGGGCTAATAATCACATTAACACGAGACAGATTAGCATGAGAGAATGTCCAAAATGTGTTACGATATACATGCAGAGATGTCAGAAGAATATGAGACCCCCATCCCAAAACGCTTTAGGAAGTTGAGGTTTATTTGCCTTTTGGACAAAGGAGAAGGTGGGGCAAGGGGTCTGGGATTTCAAAGGGAAAGTAGGCAATTTACAGATAAAGGAGAAAGTAAATTCTTGCTGGGCCACCCCGAAACAATAGTACACAAGAAGTTCAACAGACTGCTAGATTTCTGTCTGCCACGTTTAGTTTATATTATGGTAAGGTGATGTTCCCTTTAAGCAGGTTTTTGAATCTGAGTTCTTTTAGGCAAGTAAGAGAGAGGGTCAAAGATTCTTTCTGAGTCTTTTGTTTCTTAATAACCAGCCTAAAATCAGAATCCCAAAAGACATGTTTCCGGGGTGGCAAAACTGATCCCCCTCAGATGTTTGTATTGGAGGTTATAGTTTAAACTGCTGTATTCAAAAGGAGAATTTGATGGCTATTCGTCAATGAAAAGTGCATTCTTTTAAGTAATGTCAACAAAGATTTAGGTGTTACTTTTATATGCCATTTCTTGCAGTTTTTCAGTTTGTAAATCAGTCTGCGTAACTACTTTGGAGATGTTTTAGCACTTACATTGGGGTTACCATCCTCTCCATCACCATCTCTAAAAAACATGTCACCTATCTATTCTAGATGCAGTATTTTATTAATCCCTACTAAAGAAGTAAATATCACTGTATTTAAATTTTTAAAATTAAGTTATAGAGCGAGTTTTTAAAAGATCAAGGAGACTACTTAAGCCATTATAGTTATATGATTGTGGTGAAACTTGGTCGTCCCTGGACTAAAGGAAGACAGCTTTTTCAGGGTGGTGGTGGGTGGAGGTGTTCAATTTTCCATTGATTGATTTCCAAATAACTTCCCAGTTTTAGAATAAGCTAGTAGAGGATGAACATACTTGTACAAACTATTGCTTTATTCGAGATTGATTTATTCAGCTTTTTAGAGGCCCTCCACAGTTATTGGTGAATGTGTTTTTTGTGTCTCTTTTTGTTGCTGTTTTAAAAATTCTACCAACTATATTTTCTGTAAATCCAAAAGTATTCTAAAATTAAAAGGTTATCTTAAAAAGATATCAGTGAACTTTCTTAGGTTATTGTTTACTCAGCTTTGGTGACTTGAATTGGGGAAATCAAAGGTAATAACTAGCTTTCTAAAGTAGGCGCTGGAGAGGAAGTTTGCCAGTAACCTTCAGTCTAGCCAATTACCAGTTGCACTCTAGGGTTTCTGTTAATAGTTGTTTGTTTTAAAGGTTTTTTTAAAAAATCAACAGCCTGTTTACAAATGCAGATTTTTAGATTATTTTGATCATGTAATAAAGCGAGACAATACTACATTTCTGTGTGATTTTATTTTCTTTAATTTCTTTTTTTTATTGTTAGTTACAAAATATGTCAGGCCTATAAAAAGTTATAAAGAACAATGTTACAAACATCTGTATATCACTCAGATTAGAAACAAAAGTCTTTAGAACTGGAGCCCCAGTGTATCCCCCTCCCCCCTCTCCAAACCCCAACCTTCTTCCTCTACTTACAGAGTTAAACATTATCCTGAACTTCATGTTTATTATACCCTTACATTTCAAGCTTTATCTTAGAATAATTGTACACTTCTTTTACTTTATCACTAATGAAAAGTGCTTAAGTTGTGTCTAAAATTTACAATAAGTTTGGAAATGCATTTCTTTTCAGATTTGCCTTTTTATTTTCCTTCTTAATAGCTTTCTTAAGTGCAAATATGTCCTCTAGCTTTAGTAAATAAACAACTTGAGAGGCCCTCTGGGTGGTCAAACCTTTTCTGTAAAGGATCCAGATAGTAAACATATTTTTGACTTTTCATGCTACGTATGGTTTCTGTTACATATTCTTCTCAATTTTTTTTCAGTTTTAAATTTTTAGTTGGCACAGTTTATTGTAGCCTAAATGGTCAGCAAGATTTCAAGAGAGGGGAGATGACTTCATTACCTGATTACATTGAATTCAATCTTTTCATGTACAATAACAATATGAAGATAGTTTTGTTTTGTTTTGTTTTGTTTTGTTTTTAACCTATACACAGCTCAAGATAAAGATATAACTTCTAAAGTTTGTATGGAGAAATTTTAATAAGGAAATGGCTTTGTATATTGTACAGGTTGGCACAAACTATTAAGAACATAACGTAAAGATTTTAGGATTTAAGTTATTCTGGACATTTTAATCTAGACAACTGCTTAAGCAATTTAGATTTTAACATCTGAGTTACTCATGTACTTGAAAGTTATAATTGTGTTTTTTAAAAGACTTAGAACAACTTTCCTTAAACAGTAACCCAATATGACACCAAGTTATCAAATGGAAAGCAAGATTGTGATTCTGTATTAAACCAGCAAAGGATATTTTAGAGAAAGGACAACTTGGAAAATAAAGACTTTATTATTCCAAATTAAGAACATTTTAGTTATTAGCAGTGGTTGCCAAATAAGCTGAAGGTAAATCTCTTCAGGGAGCTGCTTGCTTATAGTTTGCTTTGTTGGGAAGAGATTATTTCATAATTCCACTACAAAGTGATGCAAGTTTTTTAATCCTTCAGAAGGTTTTCTGAAGTTGATATCCCTATTAGCAAAGGTTCACTCCTGGCACTCCTCACAGTAGGGTAGGACATGAGGTCTGATGGAGCTGTTGACACCTTGATTCTTTCAGTAGAGGATTCTAATCTTAACTGCTGCACAGTTCTTGCTTGGGCTATGTTTTTGGTGCTTGCTGTTGTTTTGCTGGACATCTTTTACCTGAAATCAGTAAGACTTTGTGATGGCCCAATGTTTGACATTATAAGTGGTAGAATGAATTGCCACTACGCTGCTGCTGCCACTATTGCACACCCTGTACCTGATTTTTTTAAAAACAACCCTTTAAAATTGTAAGAATCATTCTCTGGCAAGACAAAGAGCAGATTTGGCCCACAGGTTGAAGGTTATAGACCCCTACATGATCTAGCTATTGGCCATCTTTTGTTCTCCTGCCCCTGCACATATTTTTAAAAAAACACATCTATCATGCTTTACGTTGAGGCCTTTCCAGTTTCTGTCTAGAAAGCTTTTCCACCAAAATGGTTACATGGCTGGCTCCCTCACCCCTGCTTAAATATCACCTTTATCAGAGAAGCCTTCTCTGACCACTCTAAAATAACAATAGCAACCGCCTATTTTTCCCAATCATCACTTCCTATCCCCTGGTCTGCTTTATATTCGTTTCTAATTTAACAGCACCTAATATATTTACTTGTTTGTTTGTCATCTCTACCTAACCTCCCCACCCCCACCCCACCCCCACCACACACTAGGATAAAAGCTCCCTGAAAATAGGAACTTGAATGTTTTGGTCAGGAGGTTGTTTGTTTTTTAGGTTTTGAAACTTGGTTTTGTTCACAATTATATCTTTAGTGTCTAGAAAAGTATCTATTCACATAATAAGTTCTTGATGAATGTTTACGGGATGAATAAATTTGGCACTTCTCCACAGGACAAGACTTTTTTTTTTTAATTTGCAGTCTTCTCTCACCATTTTGCTTGTTTGAATTTTAATATAATGCCAGTGAGGCAACAAATTGGCGAGTTTGTTAGAGTCATCAGTAGAAACCTTGAAATTTCTAATTAATTAGAGAAGTCCGGAATAGGAGAATAGTGGTTTAGCCGTACTCTTTATTGTAATACAAATAGTCCCTAAAGCTCCTCTCTGGGAGTTCTGATAACCTTTAGGAATGTGTGATCTGTGTGAATTTCTGCTACTGCCATCCTGAGAACCTGAATGGCATTCATTTGGTAACTAAGTCACACATCCTGGCAAGAGAATTCGTTTAGGGATGCTAAGGATAATAGACTAATTGGAAAAACTTTAATCATAATGAGAACAATCCACTCCACCCTATACTGTTGGCCTACCTCAGTATAAATTGGTTTTGAGTTAGTTTTGTTGAACTTTTAATACTGTATGCTGTGGATTATGTGCATTGTGTAGGTTTCGGTACATTTGGCAAGTGACAGCATTATCAGATATTACTTGGGAGTTGCTGAGTTAATTTTCCTGGGATCACAGTTTGGTCTTCTGATCAATCAAGAATGTGCTAGGGAGTGGAACATGTCAAAGGATGTTGGGATATCCTTAAAATAAATAGCTACTTGGTTTGTCTAGTGTTGGAAGGAAAAGATAATTTCCTATTTGGCATTTTCTTCCATAATGTGTGGTACTTGATAAAAATGAACAGAAGTCAAGAGTACATCTCTCTCTTTGGCTCAAATGTGTGTTGAGTACTGTGTATAAATATATTATAGATCCTATTTTGTGGACTCTGGTTCTTTTTAGCGTTCCCATCATTCTCCTTAGGATGATATTTATTAAGCAATGTAGTATGACAGATATCTGAGTCTCTACTGTGTGCTAAGTGTAGTAGCAGGCACTGGGGAAACACTGAACTTCATAGTTCTTTCTCTACATTGCTCGTTGGTTGGTACATAATAGTTGGTACTCTCACTTTCCTGTTTTTCAAATGAGGAAATAGTCACAAAGAGCTACATTGCCCAAGCAGACTGGATTAAGAGTCCTTACTCTACTGAAATGCCTAAGGAGGAATTTAGCTTAGAAGATTGCTTCCTCAGGAAGTCTTCAGTTACCCATGCCTCCTCACCCAGCCCTGTCCCAATCAGGACCACATCCCATTGTTGCTATATGTTCTATAGCAATTATTTGTATCTATTTTTTATTTTATGCTAGTTATCCACTGGCAGGTTAATATTTTGAACACAAATTTGGCATGTTGTTTTATTACATACATCATAACCTAACAATCAGATTCTAAGAATAGTGGAAATAAAATTCTGAAAAATAAGTTTGACATTTTTTACAAGTTAATTCTGTTAGCATCTACTCCAAGAAACTGAATTGTAATGTTTTTTATATCTTTGAAAATTAAAAAACTGATTTTATTTCTGAGAATTGAAACCCTTAAAATTCTACTTTTTTCTTTTAGTACCCATCACCAAGAATGTAGTCAAAATGTCACATTGTTCTTTTCCAAGGTATTAATGAAAATGTCATCAGAATCCTGATAACTAAGAGTTCTTGAATAACTTTGTGTATTTCTTCTTACAGACCATTTAATTTGACAGAGCGGAAGGCTAGTGCCCATTCTGTTGTAGAATGTGATCAGGCACGAAAAGAAGTTAGTGTACGAACTGGAGGACTGGCCGACAAGAGCTCGAGGAAAACATATACTTTTGACATGGTACTTACTTCTTAAAATACTGCTACTTATTTATTATTCACTAATGTAAAGTTATCCTAGTATACATATTTCCTCTAGGTTCTAGTATACAATTACAAATTTCAGTCGACTCTTTGAGTTGTCAAATGGTTTCTAGTGGGCTGAATGAGTTAATATGTTAAAAAATAAAATTATTAAAGTGAGTAGTTTTGATATTTTTTTCCTTAAATGCTTTGATATTCTTTCTTTTTATTTTCCTTCTTTCTTTTATTTTTCCTTTTTTTAAATAGGTTTTTGGAGCGTCTACTAAACAAATTGATGTTTACCGAAGTGTTGTTTGTCCAATTCTGGATGAAGTTATTATGGGCTATAATTGCACTATTTTTGCGTGAGTGAAACCCTATTTTTCAAATTGATGAAAAGGTTAAGATATATGTATTTGTTGTTTATTTAACACTTTTGTTAATCTTGACAGATATGGCCAAACTGGCACTGGAAAAACCTTTACAATGGAAGGTGAAAGGTCACCTAATGAAGAATATACTTGGGAGGAGGTATTTGTTGTTTATAACAGATTTCTGTCTCTAAAGTAGCTGAAATATAACTGAATAAAACTCGACTGAAGGACTCTGTCCTGAAATAGAGTACCCATGTCAAAAATGAATTTAGCATTAACTACTACTATAGTAAAATTTACTACTATAGTAAAATTAAAAGTATATGGCTCCTGTTTAAGAAACATAGTCTCATTCAGAGAGAGGACTAGTGCTTATGGCACAGCTAAGTGATAATAGAGGGGTCTGTGTGGGACAGAACAGTTGGAGCAGAATATTGTGGAAAAGTGGAAAGTGAATAAGGCTTAAAGGGAACACTTTGCAGTGAGGGAATGAATCTCATGAAGTTAGCCAGGGACAGTAGGTATTTTATTAATGATCACTTTGTTCAAGAAATTAAGATCACTGTATTATTGAATATTATAGAAAGCACATAGTACATTTCAGAAAGATTTTTGTAAAATGTGTTTAAATGAGTTTAATGACTAAGTCAATTTTCCAAATTATTAACGTTTATATAGGTTCGTTTTTTCTAGTGGTTACATAGTCGAGGCATTAACTTTATGCGTAGATAATAAAGTTATAGAATTATAACCATATGAGATTTGGAATACACTTAAAGCACAGTTTGGAAATTTAAAGATATATAACAATTTTATTAAGGATACTTACTTATTTGAGAAACAATCCTGATTCATGTCAGAATTACGGAATATACTTCTAGATGGGCCACTTTCTGATTAAAATGGTAGTATTATGTACTCATTAGAAAAATTGGAAAGGATTATTGAATTTGGCTTTATAAGTAATTTGGTTCAATTGGTTTTGTGTAATGTTCAGGCATGAAGTGTCTGACAGGCATGGCAGATTAGTGGACGGTATGAAGAGTAATTACTGTTTAATAGACTGTTGTAAATTACTTGGCTTCTTTAACATTAGGTTATTATTAGTTTTAACTTGTTTTGACATACTTATGTTTAAATATATTATAGAGGATGTCCTTGTTTTGTGTGTTTAACTGCCACAGTAAATGCCATTCTTCTTTGATATTACAATTTCAGGATCCTTTGGCTGGTATAATTCCACGTACTCTTCATCAAATTTTCGAGAAACTTACTGATAATGGTACTGAATTTTCAGTCAAAGTGTCTCTGTTGGAAATTTATAATGAAGAACTTTTTGATCTCCTTAATCCGTCTTCTGATGTTTCTGAGAGACTACAAATGTTTGATGATCCCCGTAACAAGGTAACTCAGTCTTTGAGAATATAATATCTATAAATTTTAATGTGTGATGCTTTGAGAAGTCAGTAAGTCAGTGTGTGTGTATGTGTGTATTAACCAATCTAATGGATGCTTTTTCAATATTTGGTCAGAGGGGAGTGATAATCAAAGGTTTAGAAGAAATTACAGTACACAACAAGGATGAAGTTTATCAAATTTTGGAGAAAGGAGCAGCAAAAAGGACAACTGCAGCAACTTTAATGAATGCATATTCTAGGTAATAAAGCCACTGTCTCCTCCACCACTCCATTCTCTTTTTAAGAATTACAAACTTGGGGGAGGTCAAAGGTACGTGCTAGATCAAACTTGGGGTGGGTCAAGGTATGTGCTAGATCCAATGATAGATTGCGTGCCTTAGCAACTGGCTTGAGATTTATAGGGAAGCACCAATATTGGAAAATATTGAAAGGAAACGAAAGACAAGTTGAACTGGATCAGAAGTATTAAACTTTTTTTTAAGTGAAAGATTTTTCCCAAATGAAATTGTACATGGGAGCTCAGATTAAAATGCATCTGCTATAGTTGATTTGGGGATAGGATTCTCAGAGGCCTACCTCCTCAGCCTTAAGATTTTCTCTGAACACTCTTTCTGAAGCCCCTGTGTATACGTAGAACATAGTTTAAAAACCCCTGATTTGAGTAAGGATTACAAGAAAGATAAATGGCTTCATTTTACCTTTTCCCCAGATTAAGTATGATTGACAAAACTTGTATATATTTAGATTGTACAGTGGTTTTTTTGTGGAGCTTCATTTTAATGTAGGAAGACGGATGGTCACTAACACTGACTTTCAAGGAGAGAAAGAGGCATAATTGACAGCACCCCCTATTTGGATGAATTTCATATTCTACAAATGCAGTATACCAAGGCAGAAGTGACTTTTTCTATTGGTCTTTGAAGGAAATATCAGAGTGTTATTGAAAGAGCAGTGGGTTGTAAGTAAACACCAAATGTTAGTGTTTAGTTCCAGTTCTACAGTTAACCAAATATGTGACTTCAGGTAAATAAATGAACATATCCAGATATCAGTTTCCCTGAACTACAAAATGATTATTAGGACTAGATCTCATTTCTTTGCTCCCTTACCATTGAAAATTTGTACAATATTCTTTACAATTATAGTTGCAACTATAAAAATATGTATGTATTTAGAGAAAGAAAAAATAACACGAAAGTAATTAAGATCATGGAATTATGGGTGAGTTTATAATTCTAATTAAATTTTCCTATACTAGCTTTCCATTTTTAAAACTTAAGTTCTAAATAGTTTTATTTAGAATTTGGAGAAATGAATTTAAGACTAGATAAAATTTCTCTAAAAACTCTGAAATATACAGATCCTATTATTTAGTATATTTGTATAATTTAGGTCTCTTTTTTTGTATGTAGACTAAAGATCTCTTTTTATGAATGTGTGGGATAAAGAAAAGGAAAATATTCATTTTTCCAAAACCAGAGTTGACATCTGTGCTTAATTGCATTAATTACATAACCTTAGGCTAGGAATGGGTAAATAATGATAGAAAAATGTGAAATATGTATTATGATTCAGGTTTAGAGTTTATATTTTTCCTTGAGCCTATCTCCTCTTCTGTAATTTTAAATCATTTTTATAAAAATGATACTGTAAAATTTTCCAAGTAACATGGAGAGTACAAATAAAAAAGTTAAAAATGACCATATTCCCCATTATCAATGACATTAACAAACAATGATGTTCACCAAATGTTATTGATACAGAAAGGAAAGATGTCTTTGGTTGTCTATATAGTTATGAGCCACCTAACAATATAGTTGGTCATTGACAGACCACATATATGACAATGGTTCCATGAGATTATAATGGAGCCGAAAGATTACTATTGTCTAGCAATATTATAGCCATCAACAACATTGAGTCAATGTGTTACTTATGTGTTTGTGGTGATACTGGTATAAATAAACCTATTGTGCTTCTGGTCGAATTAAAGTATAGCACATGTAGCTACAATAGTAGACTGTACCATCTAAGTTTGTGTAAGTATATTCTATGGTGTTCACACAACAATGAGTCACCTAACACATGTCTCATAATATCCCTGTCAGCAAGCTGTGCATGACTGTGTAATTTTTGTATCCTTCATAAAAGCTGAATGTCAAATGTCGGTATATAGCTTAAGATACACTTTGGAACACTTTATAATCTAGCAGTGATTATCTTGTAGTGTTTAGGTAATCACTGCTACTTACTATTTCTGCTGTTCAGGGAAAGGAGGTACCTATTTCTAATGGTGTTCTCAGAGTAGAGCAGTGTACTTTTACAGCAGTTGACACTGTGGGAGAGTAATCTGATGGCTTGCCTGGTGCAGTTCAAATTTATGGTAATGACATATTTCAGGTGGTTCTTGTGAATAGGAAGATTGATTTCAAGCCTTCCTGAATGACACACCAGGCAACTTTTCGATTCTACCCAAATCTAGCTTTCAGAGGTGCCTGAGAATTCTAGCTTTTGAGTTTTTTAGGGTATTTTCAGGTAGCCACTTACTGGGTTTTTCTCTGAAGGCAGCAGGTACAAGAAAGCAAAAACCTAATCTTTGTATTATCCACTCTCTGTCTTCTAAATTCTTATTGATATCTCTTGTCTGATACTATATTTACCCTTCGGGATTTAGAACTTTCTTGTCAGTATTTTATAGAAAGCAAATAATGTTTCGCATTATAGTGACTGGGCAACTTGGTCTTGTTTTCCAGCCGTTCTCACTCAGTTTTCTCTGTTACAATACATATGAAAGAAACTACAATTGATGGAGAGGAGCTTGTTAAAATTGGAAAGTTGAATTTGGTAAGCATCTACCTTAATACCACTGTTTTGTTCATTTAATTAACAAATAAAATTATATATTTATAAAATTAATATATTTGAAATGATTACCACAATCAGATTAATTAACACATCCATCACCTCACCGTTACCTTTCTTTTGGTGAGAGTGTTTAAGATCTACTGTCTTAGCAAATTTCAGTATAGTATTAGTAACTATAGTCACCATAGTGTATATCAGATTCCCAGAACTTATTCATGTTATCCACTGAAGGTTTGTACCCTTTGACCAGCGTCTCCCTGTCTGCTCCTGGTAACTATCATTCTACTCTCTTTTCCTATGATTTTGGCTTTTTTTCCCCCTGATTTCACATATCAATGAGATCATACAGTATTTGTCTTTTTGTCTTTCTTTGGCTTATTTTCACTTGGCATAATGTCCTCTAGATTCATCCATGTTGTTGCAAATGGCAGAATTTCCTTCTTTCTCATGGTTGAATAATATTTCATTGTGTATGTATACCACATCTTTATCTATTTATTCATTGACAGACACTTAAGTTGTTTCCTATCCTGGCTATTTTGAATAATGCAATGGACATGAGAGTACAGCTATCTTTTTGAGATACTAATTTCATTCCCTTTGGATATATATTAGAAGTAGAATTGCTGGATCATATGGTAGTTCTGTTGTTTCATTCTCGACCACCTCTTAGAGCAACCTGAAATTTTGTACTTCTAGACAAATTTCTGTAGTCACTGAGTTATTAGTGTTGTAATAGGTTGTTAATTATAGAAAAATAATTTTGCTGGCTATTTAACATATATAATAGGAGAACGAAAGTCTTTGGGTCCAAATCCAATAGGCTGACATCTTAATTTTATTTTTAAAATTCGAGGTTGATCTTGCAGGAAGTGAAAACATTGGACGTTCTGGAGCAGTTGACAAGAGAGCTCGGGAAGCTGGAAATATCAATCAATCCCTGTTGACTTTGGGAAGGGTTATTACTGCTCTTGTAGAAAGAACGCCTCATGTTCCTTATCGAGAGTCTAAACTAACCAGAATCCTCCAGGATTCTCTTGGGGGACGTACAAGAACATCTATAATTGCAACAATTTCTCCTGCATCTCTCAATCTTGAGGTAAGCCCTTAGAAAGGTATCTGCAAGTATAGTAGCTGTAATTCTTAGCTATCACATTATTTTAAAAGTATTAATTGGCTTCTTTAATTCTATACTGTAATAAAAAGAATATGGACATTGCATATGGACACATACTGGAGGACACCTCTGAAAAATTATCTTTCTCCTTGCTGGCAGTGTCTTAATTAGCCAGTTATTTACTGTTTTTTCCTGCACATTCTTCAAAGAAAATTGCTGTGGTCATTAGCAATGGATGGTTACATGACATATGGAGATTTAACTAGAAATGGGTTAAGGGAATGCTAGTGTTATAGAGGCTTAGGGAACACTGAAGATGATGGGGTTGGGTGTTTAGGAACAGGTGAGAAGACCAAGAGAAGCAACAAAGATGGCAAAATCTACTCTTATTTTATTACAGTCATCTACTTTAAATGGAGCTAGAAAAGCTTTATAAGGTCTTTAACTCCTGTCCTTTTTAAATTGAAATACAATTCACATATTATAAAATTTACCCAATAAAGGTGTATAATTCAGTGATTTTACTATATTCAGAGATTTGTGCAACTATCACCAAAATCTAAGGTTAGAATATTTTCATCACCCCAGAAAGAAACGCTATTACGTATGAGCAATCACTCCCTGTCTGCCCCCACTTCCAGCCCTTGGTCATTACTAATCTACCTTTTTAATCTATAGATTTGTCTATTCTGGACATTTCACATAAATGGAATCATATAATAAGTATTCTCTTGTGACTCGTTTCTTTCATTTAGCGTAATGCTTTCAATGTTCATCCATGTTGTAGCATGTGTCAGTACTTCATTCCTTTTTGTAGATGAGTAATATTCCATTATGTGGATAGTAGGACATTTTATTCATCAGTTGATGGAATCACTGAGTTTTTACAGACTAGTATAAAGTAAAAAATTATTAGATTTAATTATAAAATTAAAAGACCCTGAAAATTGAAGAGAAAGGAAAAAAAAGATAAGGATATTTTGAATAATCTCATTTTTAAAGGTTGAGTATAGTAGTCTTAGTGGGTAGATTTTTAGATTGCCCATAACCATAAATTACAGGTTATTACGTAGTATATTTTAGATAACAGATCTATATTATTCTCATAATATCTTTAGTAATTTGCCTTTTCATCACAGGAAACTCTGAGTACATTGGAATATGCTCATAGAGCAAAGAACATAATGAATAAGCCTGAAGTTAACCAGAAACTAACCAAAAAAGCCCTTATTAAGGTAATTGTGAATTTTCATGGAGTAATGTAATCTTGTTTGACAAATGTGAAAATAAAGAACTGAAGTAGATAATTGTTAAAAAATTTACTAAATCGCCTGTGGTAAGGCTTTCCCTCTAATGATTTAAAATACCTTGTATGTCAAAACGTCTTGTCTTTTTTTTTTTTTTAATTTTTGAAAGTTTATTTGAAACACGCTGATGATGTATGCCAGTGAGCAAGATTTCAAATTCTTAAACCGTTTTTTCTAATGTTAATGTTTTGACTTTAACAGCCTGTCAAGTCGGCAAAATTTGTAAATATTTACATTTACAAATTTACTCATTTACTTACAGCTTAAGTATATAATTACCATAACATTCACCCATTGTAAGCCTACAATTCAGTGATTTTTAGTACCTTTATAGAATTATACAACATCACCACAATCTAGTTTTAGAAATTTTCAGTCACCCAGTAAAGTTCCCCTCTGTCCCTTCGCAATCAGTCAACCACGATCTGCTTTCTGTCCGTAGACTTGCCTTTTCTGGACATTGCCTATAAATGAAATCATATAATCGGTCTTTTGCATCTGACTTCTTTCCCTTGATATAACATTTGGACTTCATCTATGTTATAGCATGTACTAATAAGTAATTTTTACTGCTAAATAGTACTCTTTTATACGGATAATATCACATTTTTTTTATTCACCAGTTGGTTGACATCTGGATTTTTTTAGTAATGCCACTATGAACATTCATGTACAAGTCTTTGTGTTGATGTGATTTCATTTCTCCTGGGTGGATACCTGGTGGTTTAATTTCTGGGTTGTATAATAAGTTTATGTTTAACTTTTTAAGAAACTTTTCCAAAGTGGTTTGTACCACTTTAAATTTTACCAGCAATGTTGACAGTTTCCAGTTTCTCCTCATCCTCTCCAACACTTGTTATAGTCTATCTTTTTAGTGTATATCTTTTTTTTTGAAACATCTATCAAAATCCTTTATCAAATTTTTAATGGGTTGTCTTCTCATTATTAAGTTTTAAAAAGTTGTTCATATCTTATAGATACAAGCCTTTTATGAGATGATTTGTAAATATTTCCTCCCAATCTGGCTTGTCTTTTCATTTTCTTGGTAGTGTTCTTTTTTTTTTTAATGAAGTTTTTATTGAGATAATTATAGATTCATGTGCAATTAAAAGAAATAATACAGGAAGATCCTTTGTATATTTTTTCAAACTATAGTTAAATGTCACCCAGGGATAGTGACATTAATAACCATCCACTGATCTTATTTCCCAGTTTTCCTTGTATTCATTTACATGTGCGTACTTAATTCTATACAGCTTTGTCACATGTGTAGGATCATGGGTCCACCATCACAGCCAAGATACTGAACTATTCCATCACCATAAGAATCCTTCATATTGCCCTTTTGTAACTACTTCTTTATATTCCCACCTTCCCTCTGGAGCTAATATCTGGTATCCACTTACCTGTCCTCTAAAAATTTGCCATTTCAAAAATGTTTCTGAATGTAATCACATAGTATGTAAACTTTGGATTGGCTTTTTTCACTCAGCTTAATTCTCTGGAGGTTTACCTGAGTGGTATGTATCAATATATCTTTTTTTTTTTTTTTTTTTTTTGGTGCTGAGTAGTATTCCATGGTGTTTGTGTGTGTGTTCATGTGTATATGTGCATGCACACACACTCACACCTTATACATACAGTTTTTGTAACCACTTATTGAATGACATGGGATGGTTTAACTTTTTCACAGTTGTAAATAAAACTAATATGAACATTTGTTTAGGAGTATTTGTGTAAACATAAATTTTCATTTATCTGGGATAATTACCCAAGAGTATAATTGTTGGATTGTGTAGTAATATAATGTTTTTTTAAGGAACTGCCAAGCTGTTTTCCAAAGCAGCTGTAACATTTATATTTCTACTAGCAATGTATGAATGATCTAATTTTTCCACATCCTCACTAGCATTTGTGTTTAACTATTTTTTTATTTTAGCCGTTCTGATGAGTGTAATCAGTGATAAATCTCACTGTGGTTTTAACTTATATTTCTCTTACATTGCTAAGATGTTGAACGTCTTTTCATGTACTTATTTGCTGTTTGTGTATCTTCTTTGGTGAAATAGCTGTTCATATCTTTAGGCCCATTTTCTAATTGGATTATTATTATTTTTTTATTGTGGTTTGAAAATTCTTAAGATATTCTAGATACTAGTCCTTTGTCATAAACGTCATTTGCAATTATTTCCAAGTCTATAGCTTGTCTTCTCATCTTCTAATGGGCTTTTGCAGAACAAGTGTTTTTAATTTTAACATGGTCTGTTTCATTAATTTTCCCTTTTATGGATTGTGCTTTTGGTGTTCTAAGAACTATACGCCTTGCTCTAGATCCTGAAGATATTTTTCTTCCTTTCTTTCTTTTTTTTCGAAACATGTATTACTACATTTCACATTTAAGTCCATGATCCATTTTGAATTGATTTTTGTATAAGATGTAAGACTTAGGTCAAGGTACATTTTTTTCACCTATGTGGGGGTCAGGGGTCTGGATTGCTTTAGCTTCTTTTGTTGAAAAGGCCATATTTTCTCCACTGAATTGATTTTGCACCTTTGCGAAAAATCAGTTGGATATACTAGCCTGGGTACATCTCTTGGCTCTGTTTTGTTCCATTGACTTATACATTTGTTCCTCCACCAGTACCACATGATTTTAACTACCATAGCTGTGTGATAACTCTTGGAACCAGGTAGACGGTTTAAAAGGATGTTTATATGAGAAAACCTCTTTCTTTGTAAAGGATCTCAAAATTGTCAGGCCCTGAGGAAAACTACATTGATTTTATATTCATTATTTTAAAAGTATCAGGCTCTTTTATAAGCATTTATTTGATTTAGATACCTGAATTTTTGAACCCTAATGCTATTATTAAATCTAAAAATATTTAACAGTGATTCTTTAATATGACAAAATATTCAGTCATTGTTTATAATTCCAACTGTTTACACACACACACACACACACACACACACACACACACACACACATTATTATTTTTTTTAATAGTTTGTTTTAGGATCCAAATAAGGTTTACCCTTTGCGATTTTTGGATATTTCTTCCATCTTTTTTCTCTCTATAATTGTGGAAGTACCTGTATTATTTGTCCTATAGTATCTTTTGACATGCTCTATTTTTTGTGTTTTCTGTAAATTAGTAATTGGATCTTAAGGCTTCATAGATTCAAGTTTTGTTTTATTTTTGGCAAAGCTACTTTAGAGATGGTAGTATGTTCTCCCACCAGGAAACACATTTCTGGTTCTTTTTCTTTTTATGAGGAGTTGATGATATTCAGTGTCTTGATCCATTAGTTCTTTAAGGTTTACAAAATGGTAATTTTCTATTTCAATTGTCCTTTCTTAATTGATTGCCAGACTAGCTCTACAAAGAGGAACTTTCAGCTACCCAAGGGCATAATTTTTTAGAAGAAAAGCCGGAAAAATGCTCGATTCATTTCTTTTATTTGACAGATTTGAGAATGAGTTGGTTTCCTAGCTTTCTTAATGCCATTATAAGCTCATGGACTTATTTGTGTTAACCTAGTATAGTTATTCTCCTCACTGATGTTCAAATTTTCCCACCTTTGGTCAATGGTGACCTCCTCAAGTGGGTTCTTCAGTCCTTTTCACTAGCTTCCTTCTTATTTTATTTTGCTAGCTTCCTTCCTATTTTATTTGACAAGATGTTCCAGGTTCATCTTGAATGTTTCTTGCCCCATTCCTAGAGTCAGACACTTCTCTAAGGAATCCTGTTTCTTTTTAGTGTGAAATGCTATTGGATGGAGACCAGCCTAGGGACTGGAGGTTGTGTTTTTCCTTCAGAAGCCCATATTTTTAAAATGAGTACATTTAAAGGCTCTTTGAAAGCTGTTGAAAGATTTTGTCCTAAACAGATTAATATTAAATGAAAAGTATAATTATGGATTTATATCATACTTTTTTATGCTTTAAAAAACATAAAAGGGCTAACTTTATGTTTTATTTGTTGGATATTCTCCCCCAAACGAATGCTTAATTGACACAACATTCTTTTTGTGTAGGAATATACAGAAGAGATAGAGCGTCTGAAACGAGATCTTGCTGCAGCCCGTGAAAAAAATGGGGTGTACATTTCTGAAGAAAATTTTAGGTAAGCCTTTAGCTATGGAAGTTAATTTCCAAGAATAAGCGTTTTCTAATAGGTTATTTGAAGGAAGATGTACTTATCTGATAGACAGTAAATCTTTATATCTAGTTCCTCCTAGAAACATTTCTTTTGTTTTGACATTAACAAGTAGTTATCAAACAGTTTGAAAATTTTTTTATATAATTTTACTTTTTAAATCATTATAGGTTCATAGGAAATTGCAAGAGTGCAAAGAGGTCCCATGTATTTTTCATCCAGTTTTCCCATTGGTTACCTCTTATGTAACTTTAGTACAATGTCAAAACTGGGGAATTGACATTTGTACAATGTGTGTATAATTCTATGTCATTTTATCACATTTGTAGATTTATATAGTTCTATAATTAAGATACAGAACTATCCTAGCATTACAAAGTTCTCCCTCTTGCTACCCCTCTGTAGTTATACTCATCTTCTTCTCCAGTCATCTCTAACCACTGACAACTGCTAATTTGTTCACTCTTTAAAAAGGGGCAGAAGGATTATAACTTGAGAATTCCTGATTGCATTGATTCTTGAAGATATTAAAGAGGGTGACTTTAACATGGGCATTTTTTAAAATTAATAATGATAAAAGATAGTTAGAGCTAATTGATAATAACAAAAACATTTTATTATAATCTTTTCCTCTTTTATAGCTATTACATTATATGATCATTCCGATAGTATGTAAATCAGTGAATAAACTCATTTTTTTCTATGTTATTGTCAGTTGTCATAATGTACTATATCTTCCTGATTGGTTCATATGCTAACTTTACAAATGCTCAAATTTATATGAGTATCAAAGGTTATTGAACAATAATTCTTTCATTCTTTCTATATAATTTTAGTTTTCTTTGATTCTTTCATAGCCCAGACCCAGTTGTCAAAAACATTTTTACAAAACTCTTTTGTAAATTTTCACTTAATTCTTAAACTTGATATTGGTTTTTGTGAGTGTGTGTTTCTCTGGTTTTCAGATATACTTCCTTACCATATACACTACAGTGTTTCATTATATTTTTCAATTGGTCATTTTACAGATGTCCATTTTCTATCACTTTTATATTTTTATACATTATTTTTTATTGAATAAACACTTTTTATATTTTAAGTTTGTTATCAGAATGCTCTCGGTTGTTAGAATGCCCAACTTAAATTGTCTTAAAACACCAAGGTATAGAATGAAGTTCCAGGTTATTGAACCTAGTAACTCAAGGATCCAGTTTCTGTCTCTTCTCATGCCTGTCCTTTTTGGTGGCTTTCTCCTCGGGCTGGCTGTTCATCAAAGATGATGGTCAGCAGCTACTTGATGTCATTCAGGTCCATTTTAGATGAGAGGCTACCTGTCCTTTAACCATCAGAACTGACCAGGGGAACATCACTTATTGATAAGTTTAGGTCTGAGTTGTATTCATATATGAACCAATAACTAGAGAAAGAGTTGAATTTCCTTGATGGTCTTGGCCAGTCAGGCTTTTAGACCCTGGATGTGGGGATGGAGTTAGGAGCCTCTATACAGCTTGGCTACTGCAGTCAGGGGAGAGTCATTCCCTCAAGGAAATCTAGATGCTGGAAATGGGTGCTTAGTAGGCAACCAATAAATACCTGCAAGTGATTTTTGTCCCTTAATTTACTAACAGTATTTTCTGCTGTTAGTAGTCAAATATTGGACATTGTGGACTAATTGTCTAATCTTCTTCTGTTCATCTCTTTGATATATTTTAGGTTAAGAAATAACTTTATTTTAGTTTGTAAATCCTATGATTAAAAAGAGAGTGTTTAATCTTAATAGGCATGAGGCATAATCTGAAACAAAGTTCTTTCTGAAAAAGTCAGAGATGGATCCCAAAAGCTACAGCCAACAATTAAAACAGGATAATGCTTTATTTACCCCAAGCTTAATAGATCTTTTAAAACTATATCATCCATGAGATAATAATGTTGCATTACCTCTTGTACATTCAATATAAGAAAAGCATTTCAAATATCCTGTTCTACATGAAAGACTCATTTCTAATAAAGAATATAGTTAATCAATATAGTTAATCAAAAGACTATTAGAGTTAACTAATATAGTTAATCAAAAGACTATTAGAGTTAACTCTTCTCTTACACCTCACTTCTAGCTTTTCTTTTAATTAATATCTCTAGCTGATAATTTGAGGAAATTTGCATTCACAAAAGAATCTTTGTCATTTAAGCAGTGCGGAATAGAAAATTGTTGGTGGTTATGAAGGAACTAGAAGGTAGAAGAATACAAAAGACCGCACTCACTTCTGAAACTTGCTGATGCTGCAGAAATCAGAGACTCATTAAAGTGGACCAGAATTACCTGGTCCAAAATGACAATAGTGCTGAGGATGAGGAAGTGCTTTAGAGAATAATCCTTTGTTTGCCTGAGGATTTTTGTGGTGGTGTGATGATAGCGGCATGTGATTTGGGGTGTGTATTTGGGTACGTATGCAGGTGGCGAGAGGTCTAATTGCTCTGTCTACATACTTTAATCCAGTTCTTCAGTTTTTAGCCCCTTATTTCATTCCTCACCCCTGCGATCCTGATGCATTCAAGTCCCATGCCTTTCTGGACTCTCTGTATTCTATTTATGCTACATATTCCTGATTACAGGTACTTAGGTTGTATTCTCCCTACCTCTTACTTTATGTGTTACATTCCTGTTATATTTGCTTCTCCAATTTTTTATACACACGTTTTTTTCTCCCTCTTAGATAGGAGATCTCAGTTTGAAGATGGAGATAACAAGAAAAACAATTAACTATTGAAACAAGAGCAAGGAATATATTTGTTTTTTTGCAATTTATATATATTGCTTATTGACACCTAAGCATTATTATTACAATAGTGATAAATGATAAAAATGATGTGTAACTGCCACAATTGTGTTAGAATAAATTTTATAGGAATTAGAAAAAAATACTTTTAAACTCATATTAAACTTTATTTTAGAGCCATGAATGGAAAACTAACTGTTCAAGAAGAACAGATTGTAGAATTGATTGAAAAAATTGGTGCCGTTGAGGAGGAGCTAAGTAGGGTAAGCATTCAAATAACAATATTGAATGTTATGTAAAAAGCAAATATTTAAAGAAAATTTTAGAATGGGAGGGACCTGATATTTTTTTCTTTAGGATTTTTTTTCTTGCTTATCTTTATAGTAAAAGTAAGTTGTATCATAATTTTATTATCGTCAATCATGATGAAGCTGTCTGTTTTGACACATTAATGCAACATTTATAAGAAGTTAACTGAATTGTGCAGTTTTTATTGTTAAAGTTAAATACTGTATACTGAGACTTTTTCATTAACATGTTTATCAGATCAGAGAATGCCAATTTTGGTAGAAAACAGACGTTAAATAACTAAGATGTAAAGACCTGACCCTTCTGTGTCACCCTCACATTGGCAGTGTTGGAAAAATCTTGAAGAATTAGCACTACTACACTAGACCTATTAATTGTTTTTAATTAATTTACAGGAAGAAACTAGAAGCCATGTAAAAGGTGCTAACCTACCTGGTAACTTACACCATGTTACAATTTTGCATGGAAATAATTTGGTTCTTCTAATATTATATTATGAACTAGCCAGGTATCTCACCAACCAGTTCAGCATTTTTAATTCTTAAAAAAAATGTTTAATGTGTTATATTTAGGTTACAGAATTGTTCATGGATAATAAAAATGAACTTGACCAGTGTAAATCTGACCTGCAAAATAAGACACAGGAGCTTAAAACCACTCAGAAACAGTTACAAGAAACTAAATTACAGCTTGTTAAAGAAGAATATATCACGTCAGCTTTGGAAAGTACTGAGAAGAAACTTCATGATACTGCCAGCAGGGTTTGTCCTTTGTTTTGGTTTGTAGTCTCATTGAAGAAATTAGAATAAGTAGAAGTAACTTACTTTGCTTTAGCATTAATTGTGAAATTCTATTTATTCATTTCAAGGGACATTTCTGTCAATTTAAAAAAAAATGTTATTTTACTGTTTTATCTAAATTTTCCTCACTGGAGATGCTAACTTAAGAAAAAAACTATTCCTAAGGTTTTGACTTTAATATACTTTGTGGACATTTAAATAATGATATTGTGATGCTTTTCTCTGTGATCATGATTGAAATTAATCAGTCGTCAACTTAGTACCTTTTAATGATAGAAGATGTTGAAAGTATTTAATTTTTTATTACGTGTACTTTTGAGGAAATAGTAACACATAATAGGAAAAAAAATTGTGAGGGAGTGTCATTAATATAATTGACAAAATCAGTTTTCTTTGCCTAGATAGCTAGGGAGGGGAAATAAACATTCTTGGAGTAAATTAGCATGAGTTTAAAATTTTCTTCTGATACAATGTGTAAAACTTGATAGTTCTTATTAAGTGAAATTTTTATGTAGCACAGATATTTTCATTAGATAGCTTTTGTAATATTCAACTTATCAACATTTATTTATAAAAATCATATATAGTTGCTTAACACAGTTGAAGAAACTACAAAAGATGTATCTGGTCTCCATACCAAACTGGATCGGAAGAAGGCAATTGATCAGCACAATGCAGAAGCTCAGAATGTTTTTGGCCAGAACCTGAATAGTCTGTTTGATAGTATGAAAGAATTAATTAAGGATGGCAGCTCAAAACAAAAGACCATGCTGGAAGTTCACAAGACCTTGTTTGGTAAGTTCAAGCACTTCTAATTATTCTATCCTTTGTTTACTGTGAGACTAATTTCAAAAGTGATAATTTACTATCATGAAAAACTCAGGTGACAGTGTCACTAGTTCCCTCCAGTGCACATACTGTCTGTTCGGAATAGGGATTTAATGCTTTTACTGACTTCGAATTAAAACAAATCTTAGTTGTGGTTTTTTTCTGTTTTCTATAAAGTAACTTATGTTTATTAAACAATAATTAAGTGTATAAACTTTAGAAGTAGAAGTCTCTTTAACCCTGACCCTGTCTCATTCTCCATAGATATTACTGTTAAATTTCTTGAGTTTCCTTCTAGAAATTTTCTATGTTTAAACGTTCTGTATCTTTTTTTTTAAGATTGTATATCTTGAATGTTTGCTGTATTGTCAGAGTACGTGTATGTATCATTTTTAACCATAACCACTGTTAATCTTCATTTAGGAAAAAAACCTTAATTGTTGGTTTATTATGAAAGTATTATCTTCATTATAGAAAATTTGGGAGATGCAGAAATGTAAAAATTGTTTTAAATCCTCTAGAGTCTAGTCATTCTAAGCCAACCATTATAAATTTTGTTTTTTGATTTCTAGTTTCTCTTCTATAACCTCTTTTGCCTACTATAATACTGTGTATTTCAGTTAGAGATTAATTTTAGAATATTCTAATTCTTAGTTTACTGTGAGTTATAGTTATGGATCTGATATACCTACAGATATGTCCAGTGCTTACAGAATACTATAGAACAAATATAATTTCTATTTAAAATATTTCCTTGCTTGTATTGAGCCAATTATGTTAAGCTTCTTTGTTACGTCAAGTTTCTACAACAATGCTGTAATTTTGCCAACCTCTTTGAAATGGTGCTAACAGTATTTAAATATGTTTATGTTAAAGTTTACATCTTTTTTATTTTGTTTTTTCAATGTAGATAACCTGCTGTCTTCCAGTGTTTCTGCATTAGAAACCATTACTACGACAGCACTTGGATCTCTCACGTCTATTCCAGAAAATGTGTCTACACGTGTTTCTCACATTTCTAATATGATATTAAAAGAACAGTCATTAGCAGAAGAAAGTAAAACTGTACTTCAGACATTGATTGTTAGTAAAATTTTTAAAGTATTTTTGAAGGGTTACATTTGCTGTCTTCAGTTCAAAAACATATTATTATTCTTTCATCTTAAGCTTTACTAGACACAGTGATAAATATCACTTTGAGAGAGTAGGTTTATATTTTTAAAAACAAATTTCTTCATTCTTTTTCTCTCCCAGAAAGATTAATTGCCAAATGCATATAATCAGCCTTTGAAACTTTTCACATATGTGATGTAACATTAAGAGTGGGAGTTAGCCTTCTAATAACTAAAAAGGATTTAGTTCCAGATGAATTCAAAGGACTCATGACTTGCTGTTTGGTTCAGAAATTAGTAAATCATCCTTTCTGCAAGGGTCTTGGAATATTCCTGCTGATGTTATACTGACCCATCCAGAAAGGGACATTATTAAGTGGTTAATTTTAAAACTACAGTAACATAGAAAAATGTGCAAGAAAAAATAATATAGAATTCTAGAAGCACATTTAATTATTTGCGGGGTTAGATCTGTGTGATCAAGTCTTTCTTGGCCTTAACTGTAAGGCTCTTTTTCATAGTTCTACAGAAGTCACTCATTATATTTATTACCTCTTCCATACCTGATTTGTGTATATTCTTTATTTTATAATTGTATAATTTGTCTAGGAAGCTTTTGACCAGGTCACTTACTTTGTTTTCTTCTTTGTTCAGCCTCTCTGCCTCCCATTTTGAGTTTAATAATATTTGATGAACATTTTCCAAGTAGATACTATAAATGTTAGCTAATACTCTCCCTAGATTCGGTGCTCGTATGACTCTATTTGATAGATTTCTTCAA
This sequence comes from Pteropus medius, assembly GCF_902729225.1. Taxonomy (NCBI): domain Eukaryota; kingdom Metazoa; phylum Chordata; class Mammalia; order Chiroptera; family Pteropodidae; genus Pteropus; species Pteropus medius. Next base: position 25,982,445 of record NW_024344378.1, on the reverse strand, counting down.
TCACCCAGTTAAAAGATACTCTGATTACTAACTTTTTGGAAATTGATTCATTCACTAAATGATAATCTGTATTTATTGATGTCTTCCTGCCAAGTTATTTACCAAGTTAGAAGCATTGCTTGAGTCAGAGATGACTGCTGTTCCCACAGAATGAATTAAAATTAGTGTAATAGCTCCTTTGCGAATAAATACCAGTAGCCTTTTCTTTTAAGTATTTACTATTAATTTCTGTTATAGTTCTTCACACTTGCCCTAGTGAAAGGAGCTTGGGTCAGAATTTTTTTTTACTTTTTATAAAAATTCTCAGCCTTCAGTACATTTCCAGCTTCCCATATACCTTGACAAGAGTCTTCACAAGGTCTTCTGATATAGTAGGATGTAAGTCATGAGGTCTTCAAAGTTAAATATTTCCAGCCTAGAGCCTACTCTTGAAGGCTATTTGATCTCAGCCTTTTTGACTAGTAACTTAAACCTGTTTTTATTTTGTTAAGATGTAGTGGTAGGTTTTCAAATTTTTCCTTTGTTTGCAATACTGAAATCTTACCAAATGACTCATTTTTTCCTCTTCTGACTTTTGTTGCATTAAACATTTAGGAATCTATTGTACACTAAGTGACCATTTAATTACTATAGGCAGGATTAAGTGACATGTAGAATATAAACTCTAATAACAAATAGGCTCTAAAGAATAAAGATTAGATACTTAGAATGTTGATATACATGTATTTAGTTAACAGAGTATTTAGGATATTTAACCAGCCAAGTTTATGAAAGTGAAAATATTATTTTTAAAGATTTGTTTGTTTATTTTTAAAACCAGAATATACTTAAGACCGACCTTCTAAGTTCTCTGGAAACAATTTTATCCCCCACTGTGGTGTCTATAGTGAAAATCAATAGTCGACTAAAGCATATTTTCAAGACTTCATTGACAGTGGCTAATAAGGTAACAAATGTTTTGTTATCTCGAAATCAAATCGTTATTTAAGAAAAAAGCTATCTGCGGCCGTACCTGGAGATTTATCTACATGCAAAACTCATGGGGTATGAGAAGGAATCTGGAGGAGGGAGAGAGAGGATGCTCTCAGCCACTAATGTAGTCAGCAGAATCATGGCTAAGAAAAATGAGAAGGAATGATCAAGATGAATGTTTTAAGTTTACAGAGTAACATATAGCATGCTATCATAGGGTGGGTGAGGAATATACACATATAAATGTATATACTCATGCATGTATATCTGCCTAAATATGCATACAATGTCTCTGGAAGTGTTTAAAAATAGCACAATAGGTGGGAGTGTAACTGGGGTCCTAGGGGCGAGAAAAAGGGACTTTGCATCATACTGTTTCTACCTTTTATATGTTGCATGTATTCAAAAAATAAAAACAAACAATTTTTTTTAATTAAAATAATTTTTTTTTGTTTAAAGATAGAAGATCAGAAAAAGGAAATGGATGGCTTTCTCGGTACACTGTGTAACAATCTACATGAACTACAGGAAAATACGGTTTCTTCCTTGGCCGAATCACAGAAGCTGTGTGAAAACTTAACTGAGGAACTGAAGAAAATAAAGAAAATCCATTCACAGGTATCTTATTTAGGTGGTTTGGGAAGTGTAAAAAGAAAGTTTTATGATCTTGACCATTCCTGTTATACAATCTGAATGCTATATAACTAATTTAAAACCCTGAAAATACCATGTCCCCGTTGCTTACAACAGTAATCAATGTAAAATGATTGAGAATACTTTTCTTGATCAGTTAAAATTAGAGGATTTGCTACATGTAGAAACCTATGCTGAAGCACAGTAAGACAAACAAGACAGTATTTTCTTCACAGCAAGATGTACAGTGACACTGGAGAAATATTCTTTTGGGAGTACAATTAGAAGAAAGTGGTTATAACATTGTAAATGAACATGTATCTACAGTTTAACTTGATAAATTGTTTTTTTCTAGGATAACATGGATAGTTACTCTTATAAACTATGCCCTGCTTTCCTCCATTTCTGTCTCATCGATGGCAGACATTTAAATTATAAATGAATATAATTCTTAATTGTTATTGATTGATTATAAATGTCATTCGTGACTTATCTTCCTCAGTATATGAGCCTTTAAACCAAAACCAAAACTTCAAACCAGGAAAGTCATAATCTATATCAGAACTATGAAAAAGAACTAGTATTCTTAAGGCCTTAGTAATGAATGTCTAAAGTTTTATTAAGTGAGGCTGTTACTATGTGACAGAACTCTCTGGTCAGTAAAACTATTGACATAATTTAGTGGGTAGTAAATGATTCTTTTGGAGAGGAAAGTGAAGGAAAGGGAACTTGTATCCATGTCATCAAAAATGAGAAGAGGAACTCTTCCAAGATTTTTAGGTAAGAATTAAAGCAACTTTAAAATAAGGTTATTTATTTTCCTGATAGGCATGAAACTTGTCATTTATTGAGCAACTCATGTGTTTATTCCTCCCACCATTATAGATACAGGTTTTATTACTAGCCCAGTTTTCTAATGAGGAAACTGAGGCTTCACAAACATCTAACAGTATTTAGAACATCTTATAGTGGTGGTGGTGATTATACTGCCTGAAAGGCAACCATTTTTGAGGGGCTCTCCTGTATTTATTTCTAGAATATATTCTTGCAATTGGAAATAGCAATTTCTCAAACTTCTGCATAGGGCATTTATTTTAAACCTGTCTAGAAATTTTTAGGCATATATTCTAAGGTAGATGAGCTTTTTATAAATTAGCTGTTTTGAAATGTTTAAAATTGGTAATCAATAGCTTAAAAACAAAACACCTATGATCTGAAAGTATTTTAGAATGTATGGTTTGATTTTCTGGCTTTAAGGAAGCAAGTTTACTAAGTGAACTATTTCTTAGATTTTCTAGAACTTGGAGTTAGCACTAACAAAACAATTATGTCAAACTCTGAATACCTGTTTACACACAGATAGATCTAATTATACCTGCATTTCCCTCTACTCTGAGACTAGTAAAAATACAGACTTTATTGATACTAGAAGTGTTAGATATATATTGTGAGCTGATATTTTATTCAAAGAAGTTGCCCAAGTAATGGACTGAACAGTATAAGAATGCTGGGTGCATTTTCAGCTCTTCCTTGGTCTTTAGTGTAGCGTCTTCATTTTGCAGTGTAAGTCTCTAGTATGTGTATGCCTGTAAGAGCTTGTTTATAAAGATGACAAGTATAAGCAAAGATTAAACTCTATTTACATTTTATTAATATGATCCAACTAAATTCTATAAAATGTTTCTGCTCCAGTAATTGATAATGATTTGGGGCTGCTTGACCCATGAGATTATTAGCATTACTTTTCCTTTCTGGTAGTGTTATCATTTAAGAAATTTGTTGTGTATATCTGTCAAAGTGGTCCTCAAACACAATGAGACATTTTGGTATGTTTGGTTAGTTTAGAGGTATGCTGAAAGTAATTTGTTAAAATAAACTCGCTAATTATTTACTTTTTTAAAAAATCTCCATGATATTATTTTTTTAATATCACCTCTGCTGCTTCCCTTTATGGAGGAGAGGTGGAGCTAAAGATCTTTTATTAGCAATTTGTATAATTTTCACTTATGGGACAATAATTCGTGTCAATATAGAAAGAAATCTTCAAATGTCATAATTTCAGTCTCTTCCTCTCTTCACACCTTTCTTACAGGAACTTTGCCAGTTAATCGATCTTTGGGGAGAGAGATTCTGTGCTTTGGAGGAAAAGTGTGAAAACATCCAGAAACCACTTAATAGTGTCCAAGAAAATGCAGAGCAGTAAGCTGTTTTTAAATTCTATTTAACTTTTCTCTGCCTGAAATTTTTTCAGAATAAAAAGCTTCAAATAGCATAAAAACAATCAACCCAGTTTCTCGTTTAACATTTTATTATGTTTGCTTTATCATTCTCATTCTTTCTCACTTTCCCCCTCCAATATTATATATTTATTTTTTTCTGCATTAGCTATGAATAAGTTATAGCTGTAATGCCCACTTTCCCCTAAATACTTCAGTGTGTACTTAAAGCAAGGATATTCTCTTATATAACCATAGTACAGTTATTTTAAATCAGAAGATTACTATTGATAACTTCTATTACCTAATATACATACCTAATTCAAATTTTGCCAATTGTCTCACTAATGTTCCTTATAGGAAAAGAAAAAGATTTTCTCCTGGTCCAAGATTTAATCCATGATCACACATTGCATTTGTCATGCCTTCAGTCTTGTTTCATCTGGAGCAGTATTTGTCTTTCATGACCTTTCCTTTTTTTCAAGAGTATAGAATATTTAGAACAGTGTCTCTCAGTTGTGGTCGGCCTTCATGATTAGTTGCAGTTGTCAAGAGTACCACAAAAGTGATGTGTTCTCAGTGAATCTTGGGTATCAAGAGGTACATGATATTTGTCTCATAATTGGTGATTTTTTAACTTTGATAACTTGGTTACAGTGTTATCCTCCAGATTTCTGCACTGTAAAGTTACTCTTTTTCTTTGCAATTAATAAAGAATTTATGGGGAGATACTTTGAAACTATATACGTATCCCATTCATCTTAGCATTTATTGATGTACATGTCTGAAATAATTACAATGGTAGTGGTTGTCAAGTGATCTTTTTTCTAATTCCATCATTTCTTCTACATTTGTTAGTTGGCATTCTACTGAGAGAAGAGGTTTTCGTTTCCCTTCCCATTTATTCTTACTCATTTGTTTATGTTAGCATGTACTCATGGATTCTTTTGTCCTCTGGGTTATTTCGACGCCAGTTATCCCAGTTTTGACTAGTGTAGGCCTCTTCAAGTTAGCTCCTGTGTCCTTTTGATATAACCTATCATTTTTGAACATTTTCTTACTTTCTGGTGTAGGAATATGTTCCAGGCTCATCTTACACTCTCTCAGCCTCAGCTCTGAAATCATACTAATAGAAACCAAGATCAGAGCACTAGGTGTGCTCACTGCTACTAGGGTGTCCTTTCTTCAAGTCTTCCCAGGTGGACACAGCTAGAAGTGTGTACATGCATATAAATATCTTTCTATTCCATATTTATGCTCCTTTTTCAGACAGTGAGAAACCTGGATCTCGTCCACAATATACTTACTTGCTCAATTTTAAAATACACATTAAGTAATTTCACAAATTTCTGACCCATACCGGTAATGAAATATATACTTACTAATTAGAACAGGGTTCGGCAAACTATGGCTGGTGGGCTAGATGCCTGTTTTTGCAAATAATTTTATTGGACACAGCCATTCGTATTTGTTATATGTTGCCTTTGGCTATCTTTGGCTACCTTTTCACTGCAAAAGTACATCACTATATAGACTTAAAGACTATATAGCCTTTAAGTCTAAAATATTAGTTCTTTAGACTTCTGAGAAAAAGTTTGCCGATTCTTGCATTAGAGTTTAATGTTGCTTCATAGCCTCATTGCTTGCCAGTCTCACTTACCATATATTCTAGTTAGACTTATTTTTTCTTTTAGAGGTTTTATAATTTTATGTAAGACTTAAATCCATGACTCATTTTGAGTTTTTTGTATAAGGTGTGAGGTTTGTCAGGGTTCAGTTTTTTACTTGTGGATATTCTAAACTCATGAAGAGAAGGATTTTCTATTATATTTACCCCTATTTTTTCCCCTTTAAATTGTTTCTTCCTGAAGTTACAAGCTTCCTTCTGTTGGTAAGCTTCCTTTAGTCTTTAAGGGTAGGTCTGCTGGCCACAAATTCTGTTTTCCTTTGTCTGAGAATGTCTGGATTTTCCAACTTATTCCTAAAAGATACTTACATTGGATATAGAATTCAGGGTTGAGATTTCTTTTCTTTCAGCACCTGGAATACATTGTTCCATTTCCTTTTGGCCTCCATGAGAAATCCTCTGTCATTTGAATAATTGTTCCCCGATGAGCAATTTCTCTGTAGCTGCTTTTAAGATTTTCTTTCTTCGTCTTTAGTTTTTAGATGTTTTTAGATGTTTGATTATAGGTTTGCTCAGCTTCTTAAATCTGTAGACTTAATGGCTTTACCAAACTTACCTTTCACCAAATTTTCATCTGTTATTTTGAACATTATTTGAACCTGTACCCTTTCTCCTCTGCTTCTAGGACTTTGATGACACAAATGCTAGATCTTTTATTATGGTCATAGGTTTCTGAGGATATAGATATATAGTCTCTTTTTGTTGTTCAGAGAGAGTATTTTATGATCTGTCTTCACGTTCACTGATTCTTCCTGTCATCTCTAACCTATTGATGAATCCGTTCAATTAGGTGTTTTATTTGTTATTTTTCAGTTTTATGATTCTTCTATTTGCTAAAGTTTTTTTCCTAGAAGTGTTTTAATTGTTCATTGAAACATTTTTATGATAGCTGCTTTAACATTTTTGCCAGATAATTCTACCATTTGAATTCTCTCAACACCCAAAGTCAGGTCTCCTTCCGTCACTATATATTTGACCCCCTTTCTCCTCTTCAGCCTCCCCCCACTCTCCTTCCCCTCTGATACTTACCATATTGTTGTCTGTGTCTATGAGTTTATTTTGCTTGTTTGCTGCTTTCTAAAAGTTTTTAGATTGCCAATGTGACTCACTTTATATTTCTATTGAACAGTTCTACTCTAGAATTCTGGCTATCACCTATCTTACTACTCAGTTTCTTTCATTTTTTTTTTCAGTCCTGTTGTTGGTTCTGTTCATTATGTCATGTTCCATTCTGAACTCTTATTTCTAGAATCTGAATCTAGAAAGTGTTTCCAAATTTTTTATTTCTAGTGTCTAGACAAGGATTTCTGGCTTCTGTAGCTTTGATGGGAATAATAGAGGACAATTGAAATGAGAAGGGAATGATGATATACTTTCTTTAAGGCCTAGGCAAGTCATTTTTCTTGTCTTCCAGTGTCTATACCACTGTTTCTCAAAGTGTGGTCCAGGAACCCTGCAAAATAATTAGTCAGGAGTAGGGCCCAGTAATCTAGGAGAGGTGTACTGAAGTTGGAGACCCACTACCTTTAGCATTTATTGTCATAGTTTGTAGTCACTTATAAATAAATTTCATCTTCCTATTAGTTTGTGATTTCTTGAGGGACTGGATTTGTGTTGATAGTCTCCAAACTTACTGCTTAAATTTTTTTTTCAATCATTTCCACTTAATCTGTAGTTGAACTTTAGTTTTCAACACATTTGTTTCCCCACTTGGTTTACTCACATGGTGTACCATGTAGTGGTAATAGAGGGTAACTTTCATTTTCCAAAGTTAAATTCTTTGGTCCTGTACGATGACTTTGAACACTTATAGGAAACCTTACTGAGAGAAGAAAGCCACCAAGGAATTTTAAATATATATTCTAACTGACATTAGTTTTATATCAAGGTTATGTTTCTGTGTACCATGTATGCTATATATATAGTTTATCACACACCAATATCATTTCCTTTCATTATTAGACAGCTTTACAGTTGACTTTTTGTTTTATAAGATTTATAATTTTTATGATTTATTTTATGTCATAGACCAGGCAAAACTGCTTAAGAACAGAATGACTGATTGTGGACAGTTTAGAGACTAGACTAGAGGCTGTATGAGATTATGTAACATAACCTAATAGGTATAAAATATGTAGACAGATTTCATTTTAATAACTGTATGATTAATATTACAAAAAGTGCAAGGTAAAGCATCCTCTGGAGTAGGGCCGAGAAAGACTTTACTAGAAAAGACATTTTCAGAGGTCACTTAAAGGCAGATGTGATATCAGTCTGCTGTGGAAAGACAATTGCCAAAGCATCCCTTCTCAGTGTGGAAGATTAATTGAGAACATGGGTTCTGGAGCCAGACTGCCTGGGTTCAAATGTGCCATTTTTGAGCTGTGTGATCTCGGATAAGTTGTGTATCCTTTGAGTCTAGTTTTCCATTTTAACAATGTTATTCTCTTTTCCTATAGGAAATCTAAGGATATAATCAGCAAAACAACTTCTTACAGTACAAAATTTTGTGCTGATTCTGATGACTTGTCACGGGAACTCAGACATTTTAACCAAGAAGGTACACAATTGGTTGAAGAGTCTGCAAAACACTGTGATAAGCTCAATAGCGACCTTGAAATAACATCTCAAGAAACCAAACAGAGATGCGAGGCTCTGAACACAAGCACACTTTGTTTTTCTGAACAGTGGGTATCTTGCTTGAATAAAAGGGAAGAGGAAATTCAGAACTTATTGGAGGTAATAATTTCTAACTGGAACCTACTTTGGGGAAAATAGTGATAATTAGAAAATTAAATATTCTTGTCTAACAATTGATTTCAAAACAAATGACACTTTAAAATATAATGAATGACTTAGACCTTTAAATATAGTAGTTGATATGCTTATGCATGATCTTGTTTCATGTATATTGTCTCCTAGATCTCAAATTTATTTAACACTTATCTGTTCAGTACCTACCCTTGGGTTTTGACTTGTTAGTTCCTTTAGTTAAGGGCACTCTGTCTTTTGATATATAATACCTCTCACTTACATATACTTTTTACTTTTCATCAGTACCTTCAAATCTGTTATTGCTTTAAGATTTAGGATGTTGTTCTGGTTGATTAAAGAATACTTGATAGGTTTGTGGGTTTGCTTGAACTTAACATGTGCATGAACCCTTTATAAGCTATTTTCACTAAAAAGAACCGGGGCTAATAGAGAAATAGCTGATTTCAGGTTTGAAGGAGGAAATGTACCAGATGAGCCCAGAAATCTTGTCATACCAGACAGTAAGGAAGCTATTAAAGATTAGTGGAGTTGTATCAAAAAGACTTAGGAGCCAACCTGATGAAACTCCCTTGTTTAAAGATGGTATAATTTGAGCATCAAAAAGAATAATTGCTACAATAGAATAAAATACATCAAATATATTAAAACTCATGAATTCATAAAAATTTCATAGGTCTCCTTTGGATCTTGCTCGGGAAGCAATGCATTATTCTGAAAACTGGTATTTAAAGGGAAATGATTGACTATCCATTTGTCTTTCTCAAAAGAATTCTATTTTGGTTTAGCAGGGTAATGGATGAAGAAAAAAGTTTAGGCAACCACAACCAAACCCACTAATTAATTTTAACATAAGATAACAAAGCATGTGTTTTTGGCACATATTCTTGACAAAAAATTAAACCTAATTTTAATTTAGGTCAAACTTTTGGATCTAACTAGTTTGTAGAAAATACAGAGGGCAGATGAACATACAAAAATACAGCATAGAAATGCAGTTGACCAACTTAGGAATTTGAGATATTCAGTGGAGCAATACCTGGTTTCTTCAACAACAGAAATTTTTTTTCAAGGAGAAAAATATGAGGAAGGATAAACCTATATCAAAAGATTGTTAAGACTAGAGGGCCTTAAGTCCTAGTTTGCCTGAGGTAGTCCTTATTTACAACTGTTGTACTGGGATAATTACTATTAAGAATGGCCCTTTTCACTCTGAAAAGTATCCCAGTTTAGAATGACAAATTATATAGTTATCTACTTAAGACATATCAACCAAATCAAATGATAAATTCTGGCTCAAACAAACCAGTTGTGAAAAACACTTGACAGCTGGTGAAATTTGAACACTGATTTAGACATTTGATATAAAGAAATCAGTGTTAATTTTTTTTGATGTAAGAATAGTCTTTAAAAAGCTCTTCTCTCTTAGAGATGTATGCTAAAGTAAATGGATGAAATGACACAGAATTTGCTTCAAAATAATCCTTCGGGGAGATGGAATAAATGGCTAATCTTGTTTGATCTACATCCCAGGTGTTGATAAACATTGGGGTTGGGTAGTAAATACAAGGGGGTTAATTATACTGTTCTACTTTTGCATTTGTTTTTAAAACTTTTATTATGGAAAATTTTAAGGTAAGGGGAAATGATATATTGAATAAAGCACTGACAGCTTTGATTTTAATAATGAAAGCTCATTTGCATCATTTACAGGTTGTAAACCAAGGTTGTAAGGCCTCAAGTTCAGAAATTACTGAAAAATTAAGTGGACACAAAGCAGCTAATGAGAACCAGTGTAACATTTTCCTTGGTCAGATAAATACTGATGAAGAAAAATTAATGGCACAAAATCTAGAACTTAATGAAACCGTAAAAATGGCTTTGACAAAGCTTAATTGCTTTCTACAACAGGATCTGAAACTGGATATCCCAACAGGTACTTTAAGAGGGAAATAAAATTGTTAAAATTTTTGAAGGTGAATTCAACCTCATACAGTGCCAGATGTTCAGAAAAACTAGGTTAGGTCCTGCCATTGCCTGATAGGAATTTACTGTCTTATGTAATCATCTCAAATGTGGAAAAAATTGGAACCCTGAAATAGTTTTAATGAAGCATTAGATGTCATGATATACTCCTAGAAATTTGGACATCACAATTCAGCAAAACTTTATCATCAGGAACTGGCTTTGTTAAGAGAGGACATTTCAAAAACAAAAAACCAACTATCTATCTAGCACTGTTTGTAAAAGGACACTTTCATACAAAAAATAGTAGAGGAATATAATTAAATAAATCTAGTTTAATGCTAAGCTCACCACATTGTGTATTTTCTTATTTGTAATCTCATTTTGTCATGGGCTCTTAGATTGACATTTATGAATCACTGTTTTGAGAGGTCAGAGATAGCAAATATTAGTGTAGGCTATAAAGATTCAGGGAAGCCTTAATGGAACAAGGTATAACAAGCTATTTAGCCCAGGATAAGTAACTAATTATTCATTGAATTGTGGTGATGATTGCACATCCTAGAAATTTACTAAAAAAATCATTGAATAAATTTTGTTATGCAAATTATATCAAAAAGCTTTTTTTTATATATCAGTCATCAAAGGAGTTGGTGCTAAAGAATTATTTATTTTTTCTCCCCCAAGAGTCCTATATTTATTGTCCACTTTTCAGTAAAATTAGAACTATAAATGTTAAATAGAAAGTCAAGTGTGCATGTAAATTAGGAGAGCATGAGCTCATTATAAAGGAATTTAACTGGTTACTGTTTAGCTGCCACAAAATTTACAGTGAAATGATTATCAATGTGGTCACGTTGGGAAAACTGTACTCTTATTCCAATAATGTTGGCATTTCTCAGAACACTGCCTCCTTTTAGAGCCCACAACACAGCTTTTGTATATACTGTATTTCTGTTTAAGATTAGTTGTCAAGTTAGGAAATATTAGTTGTAAGCAATATATGCCTATCAGGTAACAAGACTGATTCTCATGTGTGGCAGTGGTTATATTTTGGGAACACAAAGATTCAATGGGAAGTATAAGTTCCAGCATTTTTTAAAAAAATCTTATTCCTATCCCACACTTTAATTTTTCTCACTTACATAATCACTAAAGGTACAACACCACAGAGGAAAAATTATTTATACCCATCAACACTGGTGAGAACTGAACCACGTGAAGAGCTCCTTGATCAGTTGAAAAGAAAACAGCCTGAGCTGTTAGTGATGCTAAGCTGTTCAGAATACAACAAAGAAGACAGCAGTCAGGTAAAATTTAAAAATTATAATTTTAGAACTGTCCCATAAACTCCTGATAACATTGACTTCATGTGAATAATTTTATTCTTTGCCATTCGGTCCTACCCTGTATCATTAATAATAGTTGTCTGACCCTTCAACCTGGCCTTTTTATTATTAGACTAATGGATAGTAATGATATCTAATATATATGTTGTACATATTATAAGCAAGACACTGTTATAAGCACTTAACACATACATATTTACTCAGGTAAATCTCTTCAGCCCTCTGAGATAGATGCTAATACTGTCCCCGTTTTATAGATCAGTATCCTAAGAATCATATAGTCCCAAGTCACGAGGAGGGAGTTGGAATTAGAACCTAGACAAGCTCCACAATCTGTACTCTGCAGTATAGTGATTATAGAATAGTTGGGAAATCAAAAAGTAACAAAGAAAATTTTAAAACTGTAATTCCATTATTCTGAGATTACCACTTTTAACATTTTAATTATAGGTACTTCTCTATATGAAAACATAGTAGGTATTCAGTATTTTGTAGACTTTCTATTAATTTTATTGAGGTTTATCTTTTAAACAATGGATATTATGTTATTTTCAGAGGTGAAAACTGCCTTTACTTTTGGGAAGACTTTTAAGCCCTTGGACTTAATCACTCATCCAGCTTCTTATTTTAGGACTCAGATGAAGAAAAGACAGTTTTGGAGCACACTATTGAAGAACCTCCAAGTCAAGAGCCATCTGTAGATGCTAGTGTATATTGTTCATCAAGTGGTGGGGTTCCATTTTTCCAGGTACCTGATTATATCCTGTCAGATAACTCTTCCACATCTGATATGAGTCAGTCATTTGCTATTCAGTGTAAAGACATTACTCTTGGTATGTGGAACAGCAAAACATTTTCATTCATTCTTTTGGAAGGCCTTGTTAAATTAAGTTGTCTTATTTATATTATTTATACAAATATGATAATTGATCAGGGATTTTTTATAGGATAAAGGTAAAATTTGACTTAATTTCCATCCTCAGTTGGTAATCTTCAAATATTTATCCTTTTTCTTCTTCCTACATACTCAGAAGAGCTGCTGAGAGCAGTATTTCTCTTCACTCTACCTTTCACATGGAAGTCCTGGAGCCTATCTTTGCCCTTAATCAGACTTTGAAGGCTGTGAGGTTTAAAGGATTGAGAGACCAAAGGCCTCTCGGGTTATATTGGTGATCTCTTCTACCTGAGGCTTTGCCTCATGTTTCCTGAGCTCTTTACCGGCCTTGATCCTATACAGTTAAATTCTGTGACCTCCCCTACTCTCTTTTAAACACTGTTGGGAGTATGGAACTAAAAACTGCCTAGCATCTTTCCCTCTGTTTTGAAGACCTGACCTTGAAGTAAGGATTTCTTTACATAGGACATCAATATCTCCATTTTATAGTTGAAGTGCTGCTTCTGATATGTGTGTATATGCTTGTACCTATCTTGAACAGACTTGGCAGTTCTTTCCACTAAGGTCTAAAGATTCTCCATCCTTAATTTCAGCTGTTAAAACTTAGCTCAAATTCTGTTAAATTCCTCTCTTAAGGCAATTTTATGCCCCAAATTCTTCCTATCTTTTACTTTATTCCTTACTATTAGAGAACTTTATATGTATTTCTTTTCTTTTTCTTCTATCTTATAAAGTTAAGGAAAGGGAGAAAGCTAAGAAAAGAGAACCTTAGTGACTGCTTAAATTCTGTCATTATTACTGTTTAAGGCATTTTGAAGGCCAGGCTTAGTGGTTCAGCTATGGCAAGGATGTCCTACAGTACCAGAAAATAGTTGGGATTGGATTTTAGACCTTCCGCTTAAGTCCGGTAATTATTTTTTCCCTGATAGCCATCTGATGTGGGAACATTTTCTGTGGTTAAAACTCTAAAGTAGGTTTATAATTTTTCTCAGCATTGATGACTGGGTCTGCAATGAATTGTCATCCATCTCTTAAAGCTCTATGGACAAGTATGAGGATTCCAGTGAAATATAATTTCCAAGTGAGAAATATGAAATGTTTAAATAAAAGATAAAATACAATTTTTTAAAAGTGTCTTGAGGTAGCCCATGTATCAGAGTCTCTGCTTAAAATAGAATTGCCTTTTTTGCATGATAGCAAATCTTTGTTTCCCTGCAGCAGGATTTCTTCACAGTAGCACTATGGACATTTTGAGCTGGATAATCCTTTGCTGTGGTGGTCTGTCCTGTGTCCTGTGTATTATATAATGTTTGGCAGCTTCCCTGGCTTCTACCTATTAGAAGCCAGTAGCACCCCCTAATTTTAACAACCAAAAATGTCTCCAGGCATTATGAAATATCCCCTGGGGGAGTGGGACAAAATGCTCCCTGTTGAGAACCACTGCCCTATAGTAAAATCTGTGATTATTCCTTGGAATATCATAGAAAAAATATTTCTTTCACCTCACTTCTTCCGTTGGTGGTAAAATGAAACAGGCATTCTTTTCTACTTGCCAGACAAATTGTTGGCTCAGATTTGTTTTGACCCTTTTCAGAATTTTCCACACTTAATTTCTTTCCTATAACCCAGAGAATTTTGAAAATACAATATTATAGCTAATATGTAGCAAATGTTACTTTATATTGATTTAATTTCTTCCTTTAAATCCACAGCATAAAAAATCACATGGAAAAGACAAAGAAAACAGAGGCATTAATCCAATGGAGAGGTCTAAAGTGGAAGAAACTGCAGAGCAATCTGTTACAAAGAGCAGATTACCTCTACGAGCCCAGATAAATCTTTAGTTAACTTAAGGGCTGGCAATTTTATTTTTAAGAAAAATGAAAAAACTTGTAACCCCAGAACCGTGAGCCTTGTATATAGATTAAAAACAAATAGAAAATATCAAGGCAGTACTGTAAATTTAGTAGAATGTAATACGTGTGCCCATTTTTCTGTCATCCCCGTAGTGTACTGTGTATTAAGTTGGGTTTCATTTGGGATTTGCATTAAGTATGCATTTCTAGCTTTTGATATAAGAGACATTTCATAACATGAAAAACTTTATTCTTGTGTATTACTAAATTGCAAATGTGCAGAAGCTGCACTGTTCTGGGCTTGAACTCACGTAGGTAAATAGCACCAGTGCTCGGTCTTGGGAAGGGCCATCTATCTTCCTCCCTGTTTTGCTGTGATTGAATTATGTCTGTATTGCTTGCCTCCTTCCCTAGACTTCTCCATTCTGCCTTCTCAACTCACTTTCTCTCATTTTATTTGTCAACAAATCATTTGTAGAGCTACAAAATTGTAGCCATTCCTATTATGAGATAGCCAGAATTTTACTTAGATATCTTTAACACTTTTCTATGGTTATCTCTAAAATCACTGTCAACAATAAACATAACCCTAGAAGTTCCTTTCAGTATTTTAAATTTGTTTCCTCCTACATGTGAAAGCATTTCATACTTTTATAAGGCTAAGGCCTCACACATGAGCCCCTACAGAGTTCATAAAAAGCCAGCTTCTCCAGAGTATAGATTGTGCTTCTGAGAGAACTACCTAGACCTCTAATTAATGGCTGTGTGACCCCATTTTGAGGCCTGTGCCTTGTGCAGAAGGCCACGGTGGTTTAAGGGCTTTTTGAAGCTATTAATTATGACTATAATTTGTATTCTTTTGTTTACCTGATGAAACTTTTTATTGTTCTTTGTATATAATAAAATATGTATGTGTATATATATTTTTTTCTATTGAAATCTTAACCTTTAGAAGGGCTCTGACAATTTCGATCTGGCAACCAAATTTCTGGAAGTTGAGATGTTTCAGCCTGAAGACCCAGAACACTTAGAAGGAATACAATACTTATCCCTTATCCATGATTTTGCTTTTGCGGTGTCAGTTACCTAAAGTTAACCACGGTCTGAAAATATTAAATGGAAAATTCAAGAAATAAACAATTCATAAGTTTTAAATTGCACGCCGTTCTGAGTAGCATGGTGAAATCTTGCGCCGTCCTACTCTGTCCCACCTGGGATGTGAATCATCCCTTTGTCGCTACTGGCCTGGTCACTTAGTAGCCATCTCTGTAATCAGATTGACTGTTGCAGTATAGCAGTGCTCATGTTCAAGTAACCGTATTTTACTTAATGGCTTCAAAATGCAAGAGTAGTGATGCTGGCTATATGGATATGCCAAAGAGAAGTCATAAAGTGAATCCATTAAGTGAAAGGATAAAAGTTCTCGACATAAGGAAAGAAAAATAATCGTTATGTTGAAGTTGCTAAGATCTACAGTAAGAAAAATTTTCTATCCATAAAATTGTGAAAAAGGGAAAAGAAATTTGTGCTAGTTTTGCTGTCGTATCTCATAGTGCAAAAGTTACAGCTAGAGTGCATGAGAAGTGCTTATTTAAGATGGAAAAAGCATTAAATTTGTGGGTGGAAGACATGAATAGCAAATAAGTTGTGCCAGAAAGCATTGAGCCTATATGAACACTTTAAGGAAACCTCTGAAATGAATGACATCAAGCCATTTGCTACAAATAAGGGATGGTTACATGTACATTCAGAAATAGGTTTGGACTGAAATATAAAAATTACTGGAGAGGCTGCAACTGCTGATGAAGAAGGTACTGCCATATCTCTGGCTGAGGTGAAGATTAGGTTCAGTACAATGCACAGTTTAAGGCATCCATTGGGGGTTGTGAAGTATTTCCCTTGAAGATAAGGGGAGACTATTGTATGTGCAAAGAATAAATGTGCCCATGTCAAGTTAAGTGAATAAATTTAGAGAAGTTTGACTGATAGCTAAGTAAAACCAAACCCTTTTGGAGAATAAGAAAATGTGCTACTTTGAGGAATAAATTTATCTTGCACAAAGTATCTTTATAAAAATGATACAATTTTTCTGCAAAACCAGATGTCATCATAGGCTATGGATAATATAAACTTCCCCATGATTAATAAATTTGGTTTTGGTTTCTACATTAACTTTTTCCCCCCATTATTTGGCAATAGATATATTTACAGAGTTAAGCATTAAAATTTCTCAAACTACATAGGTATCACCAAGAAAGAGGGGCCTTGGTAAACACCCCAGGCTTTCAGTTCTTCTCCAAAGGGCTACACCTTGGTGTAAGATTAATGAGAATTAGAGAGGCACTCATCAGGGCCTGAAGTTCAACTTTAAGTCATCTCATTTCCTATTTTAAAGTTATCTGAGAATGCTATTACAACTAGTTTAACTGCCTGACAGAAGCAAAAATCTGGAGAATTTTAACATCCAGAGCCTTAAATCAGCTCTATAAATTTTCATATACAATGTTAAAGCACTCAAACAATAACCATTGGCAAAAACTAGGTAGCTTCAAGGACCCATTCCTCCTCAGAGGTAAAAACATTCAGGAACAACTTTGTTAGAATTCTAGAAAACAATCAGATGCTGAATCCAGGAAAGGCAACCTAAAAACTAAGCCTTTTTAGTGTTTTATTTGTTCTTGCTGCATTCCCTTTTCCAGCTCTGTGGTGGTCTTAAAGATAGAAAACAGCCCATCTTTTTAGAGTGGGACTTTTGTCCTTGGTCCCAAAGAAGCAGAGATCTTAATTTCAAAAAATGGTTTGTTCTAACCCATCTGGGGCAACTTGAAGGAAAAGCAAGGCACTTGCCTTTGTTTCATCTCAGAACTCAGGCTGGAAAAGTGGCAGGCATTTCTTGACAATATTGTAAGGCAAAAAACAACCTGCTGCAACCAGGGGCAAAAGATTACAGTTGAGGTAAACAAAGGAGTGTGTAAAGCTGGAGAGGAAAAAAATGGGAGAGGATATCTTAAGGGAAATTAGGCCTTTAAAAACAGGGTCTTCTGGGGAATTGATAAAGCCACTCCATTTCAGGCCAGGATGCATGCTTAGAAGAGACCTGTGAAGGCTGAGGCAGATTTAAAATGACCTAGAACTAAGCACTGAACTGTGCTCCAAGACAGCCAATATGCAAAGACTGGGGGGATCTTTTTCTTTTTTTATGATTCTTGTTTTGGTTATATTTTTAGCCACTGGCATTCAAGGAAATCTATTGATAAACTAGCTGAAAACATAAGCAAAAAGAAGAGACTTCAGAGAGTATGTAAAGCCAAAGAATTGAGACTTCACATACGAAAAAGGTCACTAAACAAACAGCTACGGCTCACAGCAAGCAACAAAAAACCTGAAGCATGAAAACTCTGATTCTAGAGTTACTACATTATAATATTCAAAATGTTTCATTTTCAACCAAAAACCAAGAAGCTTGCAAACAAAGTATGGCCCAGTCATAGAAGGAGATAAAAAAAAACCATACCTGAAGAAGCACAAACATTGGACTTTAAATCATCTGTCTCATATATGCTCGTAGAGATAAAGTAATCCAGAACAATGTTTTAAGAAATAGAGAATGTCAGTAAAGAAACTATTAAAAAGAACCATACAAATTTGGAGCTGAATGGTATAATAACCGAAATTTTAAAAAAGCATTAGAGGGTTCCAATAGCAGATGTGAGTAGACAACAGAGCCAGTAACTTAAAGCTACGTCAACTAGGTCTAATTAGAGAAGCAGAAAGAAAAAAGGATGGAGGAAAAATAAAGCTTAAGAGACCTGTGGAGAACAGTGAAGCATACCAACATTTGCAAAAAGGGAGTGCCAGAAGTAGAGCAGCGAAAGAAAGGGGCACAAAGAATACTTGAAGAAATGATGGCTGAAAACTCAGATTTGCTAAAACGCTTTAATCTATACATCCAAGAAGCTCAAGGAATCCACAACACAATATAACAAATGCTCAAAAGCTGAAGACAGAATCTTGAAAGCAGCAAGAATATAGTCTTTAGGAAAATGCAAATCAAAACCACAATGAGGTACCACTTCACATCCACAAGGATAGCTATAGTGAAAAAGGAAATGAGTGTGAAGTTGTTCAACATGAACTATCATACATTGTTGATAGGACTGTAAAATGGTTCAGCCACTGTGGAAAAGTTTGGTGGTTCCTAAAAATGTTAAACATAGAATTGCCATTTGACCCAGCAATTCCACTCCTAAGAATCTACCTAAGTGAAAAGAAAATAATTCATTCACATAAAAATTTGTACACAATGTTCATAGAAGCACTATCACAATAGTCAAATGGTATAAGCAACCTAAGTGTTCATCGACGTATGACTGGATAAACAAATGTGGTGTATACATACAATGAATTATTACTCAGCCATAAAAATGAAGTACTGATACATGCCACCATGTGAATGAACCTTGAAAATATAATGCTAAGCGAGTCAGATGCAAAATTTCACACATTGTATGATTCCATGTATATGAAATGTCCAGAATAGGTACATGCATAGAAACAGGTGTTTGCCACAGCTAGAAAGGGGAGTGACTGGTTAATGAGTATGAGATTTTCTTTTGGGATGTTGGAACTAGATAGATGTGGTTTTATGACATTGTGAATATACTAAATACCACTGAATTGTGTACTTTAAAATAATTCATTTAAAAAATTTTAAATTGAGGTATAATTGGCATATAAGTTCCAAGTGTAAAACATATGATTCAATATTTATACATTGCAAAATGATCAAAATAAGTCTTGAAATGATTTGTTTTATATTATGTGATTTTGTCCTAAAACAAGAGCTGTTCGCAATACAAAGGGATTCCTATCAAAGAAGAAATAATTGAATCATTGAATGCTGTAATTTGAAAATGTATACATTGTGTGCTCATAAAACAGATGTTTACACTCCTTAAAAAAAAAAACCTGTCTACGGCCATGCCATCCTGAACGTGCCCGATCCCATCTGATCTCGGAAGCTAAGCAGGGTCAGGCAGGCCTGCTTAGTAGTTGGATGGGAGACCGTCTAGTAATACCAAGCGCTGTAGGTTAGAAGAAAATAGTTACATGAAAGTATGGCAAGACAAAAGGATGAGAAAAAGAAACAGGATATGGTGAAGAGAGAATGGGACTAAAGCCCTGTAAATCCCAAGCAGAATAAATAAAAAGTCACACCTAGGTACAGCATAGTCAAACTGCTAAAAACCAGTGGAAAAAAATATATTACTTTCATAGGAATAACAAGCGGACAGCTATCTTTGCAATAAAAAGAATGTAAGCAGACAGTGGAACGATAGCTTCAAAGTACTGAATGAGGCAAAGTCAGTGGTAATGGTGGAGTAAGGTCCTCTGAAAACATATTCCTCCATAAAAGCAATGAGAACACTCAGAAAACTTGTTAAAGTAAAATTTTTCAGAATGCTGGTAATTAACCAAAGGCTCGCAACAATCTAAAGAGCATTTATTATTATTATTATTTTATTATTATTATTTTAAAGGCTGCATTTAGTAAGAATGATTACTGTTGTGGTGTTTGTTTTAATTTGACCTACTCTCATCACTCTCCCCAGCTCCTCATTAGCCTTGAAGACCAACAGTCCCAAATCATAGAACCAGTAGCCTAGCAGCCAGGGGCTGGGGAGAATAGGTTTGGATCTCCCCAGAAACACCATTCTCAAAGAACTGTTGTTATTTGACCTGTCTGGCAATTCCCTGGAAACCCCCATTCACAGCACTTATCTTTCTTTGACCTGACTCAGACCTTGTTCAGTGTGAATAGCCTTTTTCCTGGGGGCATTTGCTGAAAATAATCATCAGCAGTGGTTAACACTGCAGCTGCCTGAGTTAGTGATAACGATTGGGGTAAACAATAAAGCTGACAAAAAAAAAAAAAAGCTGGGGAATTACATATCTATTACATATCTATATCTTTGAAAACTGCTAAGCTATTCATGGGAATCTAGAAGGAATGCACATGCATAAGCCTATATGTAGGCTCAAGTCTGTGCGCATGCTCAGGAAACACCTCAGAAGTTCTCACATCTGGATGACTTTGAGGCACTGCAAAAACATGGTGAAAGCTAAGGCAGCATTTTTAATTGCCTTCTCAGATGTTGAAGGTACACCCCACAACCCCCCAACATACACAGACACAGCCTCTTGGCAATGGCTGAGACTTACTGGATTCGGGTATTTAAATAAATTTATTTAATCATCCACTGTCCACTAAGCTAATTGAGCAGAGACTTCAATGGTCACACATGGCAAAGAATACAGACTTTACATATTAGTTCAAAAAAGTTACTAAACAAACAATATCAATGACAACTCCTGCAGAAGGGAGAGAATTCAATTTCCAAAGTTGCCACCTGATATTATTTAAAATGTCTAATTTTCTATAAAAATGAAACATGTAAAAAAATAAAGTTTGGCTCTTACACAGGACAATAGCAATCTATAGAAACTATCCTTGAGGAAACACAGATGTAGACTTACTAGACAAAGACTTAAAACCACTTAATTAATATATGTTAAAAGAGCTAAAGAAAGCCATATTTTAAAAATCAAGAAAAGTACAAAAGCAATGTCTCAGTAGAGAATATCAATAAAGACAGAAATGATTTAAAAAAATAGAAATTCTGGAGTTGAAAAGTGCAATAATTGAAAACTTCACTAGATGGGCTCAAGAGAGATTTGAGCGAGCAGAAGAAAACTCAGCAAACTTGAAAATAGATCAGTTGAGATTATTCAGTCCAAGGAACAGAAAGAAATAAGAGTGAAGTAAAATGAACAGTACCAGAGACCTGTAGGGTATCATTAAGTGTACCAACATAAATGTAATGGGAGTCCTAGAGATGAGGAAAGAGACAGACTAGTTGAAGAAATAATTGCTGAAGTTTCCAATTTTGTCGAAAAACAAAGGGAAGGGACTAGAGCTACAAGAGCAATTATTTTGTAATTGTTGATATTTTAAGTTGGTAATAATCTGAACTAGATTATTAAATTAAGATGTTAATTATAATCTCCAAGACAACTAAAAAATGACCAATATATATAACAAATGTATATGTATACACACACACAAACACACACACACACACACACATATGACAAGGGAGTTATAATGGTACACTAGAAAATATCTAATATAAAAGAGGGCAAGAGTTAAGTGCTGAAGGAACAGAGGGGGAAATACTTAAGACATATAGAAAACATTCAAAATGGCAGACATAACTTCCTTCTTATCAGTAATTACTTTAAATAGATTAAATACTCCAGCCAACAGGCAGAGAGACTGGTAGCATAGATTTTTAAAAATGATCCAACCAGATGTCTAAAAGGGTGTTAAAAGATATACCATGCATACAGAAACTGGAAGAGACCTGGAGTAGTAATTGTAATATCACACAAAATAGATTTAACACAAAAAACTGTTTCTAGGTATAAAGTGGTATAAATTTTTTTTTAAAAAAGTATCGATCCATCAGCAAGACATAACAATTATAAACATTATATGCAATTAACAACAGGGCTCCAAAATATGAAGCAATAATGGGCAGAATGGAAGGGGATATAATTAAACAATAACAGTCGGAGACTTCAACACCCCACTTTTAATAATAGAACAATTAGGTAGATCGACAAGAAAATAGGATACTTAAATAATACTATAAGCCCATTAGACCTAATAGACATTTATAAAACACCACACGACAACAGCAGAATATACATTATTCTTAAGTGCGCATGGGACACTCTCCAGAACAGATGGTATATTAGGCTATAAAACAAGTCTCAATCAATATAAAAGGATTGAAGTCAAACAAAGTATGTTATCCAACCACAATTAAAAATCAATAACAAAAGGACATTTGAGAAATTCACAAATATGTGGAAATTAGACAACACACTCCTAAACAGCCAGTGGATCAAAGAAGAAATCACGAGGGAAGTTAGAAAATACTTTGAGGTGAATGAAAACAAAATATACAACATACAAAAACATGGGATGCAGATAAGCAGTGCTTAGAAGGAAATTTATAATGGTACATGCCTATATTAAAAAAGAAGAAAAATCTTACTAGTTCAATCTCTACCTTAAGAAAGTTGAAAAAGAAGTGTAAACCCAAAACAAACAGAAGGAAGGAAATAATAAAAATTAGACTAGCAATAAGTGAAATAGAAAATTTAAAAAATAGAAAAAATTAAAATGCTGAAAGAAAATAACCAATTGCCACCATATAACTCTATACCTAATGAAAATATTTTTCAGGAATGATGGTGCATTAAAGTCATCTTATGTATCTAAAAAATGAAAATTAATTTTGTTGCCACCAAACTGTCACTAATGGAAATACTAAAGGGTGTTTAAAAAATAAAAAAGATACCAAATAGCATCTCAGAGGTACAGGAAAGAATAAAAAAACAATGGAAAATAGAAGTGCATCAGAAAGATAAATCATTATTAAAAAATGTTTTGTAGTGTCTAAAATATTCATGAAATGAAAATCCTCAAGAATAGCACATAAGGTGAAAGATGTAAGAGGAGTTAAAGGGTTCTAAGGACCTTTGGGAGGCAATAAAGGTTCTAATTAATACTAGACTTGGATAAGTAAAGTATAAGTAAAATATTAAATTTGAAAAGAATAAATTCTCCTATCATTAGATGGATTGTTCTTTAAATGTCAGGTGCAGTTGATGATTGCCAGGTCTTCTATAACCTTGTTGATTTTTCTGTCTAGTTGTTCTATTAATTAAAAAGGTGGGGTTTCTATAACTGTTTATTTGTTTATTTCTCCATTTCTTTCCATTTCTAGCACCTCTGTTGTAAGGTACATACACATTTAGAATTGTTATACTTCTTGGTGAATTGACCCCTTCATCAGTATGTAATGTCCCTCTTCATCCTTGGTGATATTCCTTATTCTAAAGTCAACTTTTATATTAATGTAGATACTCCAGCTTTATTTTGATTACTGTTTGCATGGTGTATCTTTTCCCATTCTTTTGCTTTTAATTATGTATGTCTTTTCTATTTGAAGTGGGTTTTTTGTAGATAGATTATAATTGCTTTTTATCCAATTTGACCACCTCTTTTAGTTTATTTAGACCACTTACATTTAACATGATTATTGGATTTAAATATATAATCTTGCTAGTTGTTTTTATTTATTCCCTTTGTTCTTTGTTCCTTTTTCCTCTTTTTCTGCCTCCATTAGAATTAATTGAATATTTTGTAAATCTATTTTATATCTATTAAAAAATTTGGTTTAGCTGTTGCTCAAAAACTTACAACATACATTTCGAATTACTCATAGTCTAAGTTCAAAAAAATTATACTAATTCATGTACAGTTTAGGAACCTAACAGCACATTTCTAATTCTCTCTCATCTTTTCTGTGGTTGTTTTAATTTTATTTTTATATTTGCAATAAAACCACAATACATTGCTCTTTTTGAAAATAACCTTTTAGAGAGATCAAAAAAAAAAAAGAGAGAGAATGTCATTCTATTTATTTTCATTTTCACCATTTCCGGACATCTTCATTTATTTTGTAGATCCATTTCTTTGTGTATGATACCAGATTTTTTGATTTCATATTCCTCTTACTTGAAGAACTTCCTTTAACATTTCTTATAGTACAGGACTGCTGGTAATGAATTCTGTCAGCTTTTATTTTCTAAAAAAGTCTTTATTTTGTCTTCATTTTTGAAAGATATTTCATCGGGTGTAGAATTCTGGTTTGACAGTTATTTTCTTTCAGCACTGGAAAGATGTCACTTCACTGTCTTCAGGTTCGTACAGTTTTTAGTAAAAAGCTTGGTGTGGAACTCCTATCTTTGTTCCTCTGCATTAAGAAAAGCCTTCTTTCTCAGGCTGCCTTCAAAATTTTCTCTTTAACTTTGGTTTTCAGTAATTAAATTAAGGTGGGGTTAGGTTGCTGGAGGGCTTTTCTCAATGGTGGTACACCACCCTCAGCTTTCAGCCTTCCCTGTGAGCCTGAGCCTGGTAGGAGTTTCTAAGCACATTTTTGCTCTTCTGCCAAGCTCAGAAGGCTGCTGTTCCTTGATTCTTGGGGTTTGCTGGCCTACTGGTGCAGGTTGGAGGTCCTTCTGCTTTTCAGATTCAGCCTTAGTACTAAGCAGACCCTCGGTCTTGAGGCTTAGGGAAGTCAGCCTTTCTCAGTGATCCTGTCCCCCGCCAAGGAGAGCCAAACTGTTGGCATCTTTGACAGGTTTTTTGCAGGAGAGTTTCCTGCCCTTCCTCTAGGAGTAAAGGGGTTTTGTTTTGGTTTGTTTTTTTTTCTGCTTTTTTTGTTTGCTTGGTTGGTTTTTTTTTTCTTTTTTTTTCACTTTTGTCTCAGTCACAGTGGTCTTCACCTGTTCCCAGGGATCCGCAAGATTTGCTGCCCTTCTTCCTGTGGCTTTTGTCTGAAAGGAAGAAGAGTCTAGGCAGAGCTTCAAGCTTTCCCTGTAGTGGTGGCTGCTCCCTTTTCCAGGCCTGCATCACAGATGGAGGCTTTCTCTGTTCTCCTGCCCAGCCACCAGTCTTTCTTGAGTACCTGGGGAAGTCTGTGGAGAAGAGCTAGTTAGTGGATGCAAATTCCCATTGTTTCTGCAGCTTCTAGGGATTCTGTACTTTCAAGCTAGCTCACATTAAGTCTTTGGAAATTTGTTAAAAATTTTAGCTAAATTCTTACCTGCTTACATGGTATCCGGCATCTCCTCTCAGGTTCTGCCACAGACCAGCTACTCATCCGTCTCTCCTTGGAAGGCCTGTCTTTCCTTGGACTGCTTGGCTGTCTTGAGACCTTAGCTCTCTGATGGGTTCAAGAACAGTTAGGATTGTGTAATTTATCTAGTTTTTTTCTCGTTAGAGTGGAAACAATGGTCTTTTAGCTTTCTACATCCTAGGTGGGAGCAGAACCTGTGTAGTCTCCCATCAACATTTTCTAACTTGTTAGACAAATAGTGAAATTGATTTCAAGAGAGATTTCCTTTTCAAATGTGTGCCTATTTTGTTCCTATTTTATTTTTCTTAAATGAACTTGTTAGATGTTTACTTACCATATGCCAGTCAAAGGCTTTCCTGGTCTTCATGGTCACCTTCCGTGGCTTCAAAGTTACTTCCCCAAGGTATACTTGAAAAAAACTCAGAAAATAAAAATTTGATCTGATATCCTGTTAGGTTTAACCTAACCTTCTTATCCAAAAGCACTCATTTTGAAGGAAATTTAAAACCTTGCTGCTATATCTTGGCTTGGCGAAATATCTGATGAAGCGAGTGGCTTTTTTTCAGCAGGAGCGTCAGTAGCAGGTCTCACTTGGGACATTCTCACCCAAAGAGGAAGAGAAAGAAGAGAAACTGGTAAAGCTGCGTCATAGATATTCTATTAAAAATATTATTTCAAATGGCTATTGTTACTTTCTCCATGAATTATATAGATCACTTGGCTGGATAACTCAAAATTAGCCGAGTAAAAACAAAATCAAGCTACCCTGGTGGAATCAGTCTGATTTTTCTTTATATCAATAGAAATAGACCATGAATTGATAAACCTAATATTTCTTCTTGAGTTTTCTATAAAGATAAATAGGTCTGCGTCTTATCCTTTATATGAAAGAGTATCTATGACATTTAAAATAAATATTGGATAATTAAAATATAATCAAAATACTTTTAATATATGGAGTTTGAAATAACAGGGAAATTATTATAATTTTTCAAATAAAAGGTGGTAGAAGTCAAATTTCTTTTAGACATGGTGTTAACTGATAATAATTTCACATATACTGTATCTAGTCACGTATTTACTTGTGTGCCTGATTGTAAGACTATTTGTACTTGCTTAATACATTTAAATTTAATTTAATAAAATAACTTTGCTCTTTTTTTTCCTTTTGTGGATACTTCCTATTTTTTACTTTAGTATTCCAGATGACCAGAAATGGGTGCATACCCAGGGAATAAAGCGATAGGTATGAGCTTCTTGTTTAAAAATAGTACTTGTACATGTTACCATTACTTAACCAGTAGCAAGGCTTTATGGAACCACAGAAAGTTCTTATTTAAGAATCATATCTGAGATTAAGTGCTTGCTTTGCTATATATTAGCCCTGTGCCTTTGGACAAGTTCTCTGGGCCTGCTTCCTCACCTATAAAATGGAGTTATCTATCAAAATGTAGCAAAAATTTCTTAGGCTTCCAGGCTTGGAGGTATAAGGTGGAAAATAATAAGCAGACATTTTGTGGCTGGTCTTTCAACAACTCCAAGGCTAAAACACGTGTGACATCCTTCTGCTCTACTTCCTCAATCAATGCTCCTGAAGACCATGAAAGAGAAAGGTCTCACAGATGCTGGCTCAGTGCCATGAACCAACCAAGTTTAGGAGATGCTGGTTTTTATATTGACCCTTGTTATTTTTACAGCTGCTGCCACTGCAGCAATTGCCATTATAATTGCTGCTTTTGTCCATATTCCTTGTCTTCATTCTAAGAATTCTTAAATATTCTGCTCCACCCAGATATTTACCTTATCACTCAGAAAAACATAATGGATTCTTTCTCTCTAGAAACTCAGAAAGCCAGTGTACTTGGGGCTTTGCTCTTTCTCCTGGCAGTGAAGGGGTGATACTCAGTGCCTTGCATTTGAAGAGGTCAGCTTCGTGCCTCGTAGAGTGCTGGATGCTGGTGAAACCGAGAAGACTAAGACGCAACTCCTGTTCTTCAGGAATCATCAGTCCAATGGCATCATCTCCAGTCTTGGGCACTATATACCCTATTTCATTAATTTCGGTCCCCCAAATCAACCTGGACACTCATCTTTTTCCTTTTTATTTATGCTACTCTCACTTCAACCATTCAATCCCTCTTCCTCTGCTTCCCCTTTTCCCCATCTCAAACCCGGCCCTTCGTTTTAGCTTGAGTGACTAAGTGGCTGGAGGCACCAATAATCAAGATGGTGATCCTAGAAGGAGGAACAAATCAGAACCATTTTTCCTAAACCAGCAAAGATTTACGAAATGTATAGCTCTGCTCCTGATATCAGTTTTCTTTTCTTCAACGTAAGCCATGCACAATAGTGTTTTGCATAATTTATGAAGTTAAAAAATCATTCAACCAAAAATTGACCTTCAACTTGGGAAGAGAGATGGGCTAAACTAAGTTCTTTATACCTTATTGTTTACAGCCAGGCAAAATTTATTCTACTCCTCTCAAATAGAAGGCAGCTGAGAACTTACTGGGTCTTGCATGGTACTAAAGTTTTAAAAGCAGTGGTACATTTAATTCTCATACCTGAAAGATACAGGTGTGATTATTAGTCTGTTTTTTTTTTAGGCAAAAAAAACCCAAAAAAACAAAAAACAGAGACTGAGAAAGAGTAAACTCTTTGCCACCATCACAGAGTTAGGAAGTGCCAGAGAAAGGTCCATGCTTTTAACCAGTGGGTAACTCTACCCTCTATATCTATGACTATATATAGATAGTATACAAAAAGCCCAGATGCTAAGTAAAGAAAAGGGAAGATTAGAATGTTGTCCATGTGATATTTGGCTCATTACTGTACTAATAACTGTAATAACTGCAGATCTTGGGTTTTAGCTTCACTGAATTTTTCAACTTTTGAATCTTTGTGCTGTGTTCATTTTAATTAAATTTGTACCACATTTAATTAAATTCACCATAATAACAACAGAAATCAGATAGTCTGGAGTTTGTTTTCAAGACATTCATTCACCAATACTAAGCTCCTGGCAGGCAGGGACCTTGTCCTACTAATCTTTTTTTTTTATTATTCTCTCCCACACCACTTCCACTCCTGACCTAGGGATGTTGCTGTCTCCCCTTAAGAACTGAATCTCTGAAGGCCGGGCGTCTCCTCCCACGCGGTTGGCGCTCGCAGCGCACACCCGGGCCCCCAGGCCAGCACACCAGGGGCCCTGGCACTCCCAGGGGGCTTGGCACACTAAGGGGGCCAGGCGCATCCGAAGTATGGACCGTGGCTCCACTGAGGAGCGAACCCAGGATCTTCTGTGTGTAAAGCAGATGTGCTAACCACTACTCTATGGAAATACCCCAGTCCTACTAATCTTTATATCCCCTACAGTATAATAGACCTCAGACAAATTTCTAATTGAAAAACTTCTCTGTAACCAAATATTCCCCAAATCCCAATGATGTGCATTTATTTTGAGCAATATTTACTAGACAAGGCTCTATTATCGTAAGAGAATTAGGAGAGTCCCTTAGTCTAATTCGCTTCCACCATTATTGTAGTTAACATCATCATCATTATTGTTGTCATCGCCATCACAGCAGCTACCATTTACTGAGTACTTACTGTATGCCAGTGATTTACATGCAATAACTCATTTAATCTCAACAATATTATGAGTCATTATTACAATCTCTATGCTACTTTTGAGGAAACTAGGGCTCAAAATGGTTATGAATCAAAGCTCACAATAAACACGGTGGAGCCAGAATTCAAAATCATTTTTTAGTTCATTCATTCATCCTTTCAAAACTATCTATTAAACACCTACTACATTCCAGACAGTT
Organism: Pteropus medius; assembly: GCF_902729225.1. Lineage (NCBI taxonomy): Eukaryota > Metazoa > Chordata > Mammalia > Chiroptera > Pteropodidae > Pteropus > Pteropus medius. Next base: position 25,953,495 of record NW_024344378.1, on the reverse strand, counting down.
TCAGGAACTGGGTTTAAAATTTTAAAAGTACAAAAGGGTATGCAGCATAAAGCCGCCTCCCACCTCATTCTTACTCCCACTCCTACATCTGCACCATCATCTAGTTCCCTTTTAAGCAATCAGTGTTATCATTTTCTTGGGACCTATAACTTCAGGTAGGAATTTCTCTTTTAGGTCAATCCTTGGCATGATTAGTATTTCCCACTGCTCCTAATAGTCTCAGACTTCTTCGATGAGTTGATCTTAAGTAGTTCAGTATTTCAGGCCGATTTCACAGCTGAGGGAAAAATGTGTCCTTGGCAAGCCAGATTATGTTTATTTGAGATGAGGTCATTGCCAAGCAGGAGGGTGAGTTCTTATAGGCTAATAACACAGTGTTTGCCATGAAGCCCATTTTTCTCAGAGGTGATCGTCCCCAGCTCCAACTGATCCCTACACTTAGGACTTCCCTAATGTTTCCCCTCCACCTCTCTCTGAACTGAAGCTCTATGACTCCCGCAGTCCGGCTGAACAAGACCTTGTGACTTCTTCATGGTCCTGGCATCCCGACATTTGTTGCCTTTGACTTTTCTCAGAATAGAATCTTTAGAGTGCTCCTTAAAGTGAAGGAAGAGGGAATTCTGTGCCCATAAAACCTCAAATGTTTTCATGAAAATTAAAAAACTAGGACCAGAATCTACAGTGGCCTTAAATTTTTCCTTCAGATGTTTGGTTCCTTGGCCATAAACTTTCTCTTTCTCTCTTTTCTGGGTGGTGTTTAGAAGGACATCTACTGGTGAAAAAAATGTATATATATGAATGAAAGAGCAAGGATCCAAGGGAGTGGGTTGGTGTACTGAGTAGAAGGCGCCCATGGCCCAGAGAGCTTGAGTCCTGGTTCATCATTTCTGATACTTTCTTAAGGGTTGTTACCTAGGAGTTTGGCTGCATATCCACAAATTTGGATTATATGTCAAAATATCACTTCTGACATTATAACCTCTTGTTAAAACTGTTATAAGGTACATTCCTGGCTTTCATGTGACATTCTTTCATCATTTAAAAAATTACCTAACAACTTTATTGAGATATAATTCACCGACTCAAAGTGTTTCCCCCACCAAGATAAAGACAAAGTTGTGTAACCATCACCACGATGACTTTTAGAACATATTCATTACCTTAAAAAGAAACTCTACCCACTAGCAATCACTCTCCATTTATCCCCAACTTCCTTATCTCTAGGCAACCACTAATTTACTTTCTGTTTCTATAGATTCATCTATTCAGGAAATTTCATATAAATGCAATAATCTAATATGTGGTCTATTGTGTCTGCCTTCATTCACTTAGCAAAATGTTTTCAAAGTTCACTCATGTTGTAGCATGTATTGACACTTCATTCCTTCTTATTACAAAATAATATTCCATTGCTTGGATGTACCATATTTTATTTACCCATTTATCAATTGATGGACATTTGGGTTATTTCCACTTCTTAGTTATTATAATTCTGCCATGAACATTTGTGTACAAGTTTTGTGTGGACATACATTTTCATCTCTTGGAGATTCTTTCTGTCTGTCTATCTATCTATCTATCTATCTATCTATCTATCTATCTATCTATCTATCTATCTATCTGTCTATCTAGCTATCTAATCTCCAGGAGTGGAATTACTGGGTCCTGTAGTAAATCTATGTTTAACCCTTTCAAGAACTGCCAGATTGTTTTCCAAAGCAGTTGCTTCGTTTTAAATCGTCATAGCAATGTATGAGAGTTCTAAATCTCCACATTCTTACCAACATTTTTTTAAAAACTAGTATAGCCATCCTAGTGGGTATGAAATGGTACCTTACTGTGGTTTTGATTTGCATTTCCCTGATGACTAATGATGTTGAACATTTTTTCATGTACTTATTGGCCATTGTGTATCTTCTTTGGAGAAATGTCTATTCAGATCTTTTGCTCATTTAAAAAATTGGGTTCTCTGTCTTCTCGAATTCTTCATCATTTTTGTAATTGAGCAAATAAATATATGCTCCATCGAAAGCTCCATGGTCAGTAAAATTCACTCACCATATGGTGCTATGTAAAGGTACACTGTGGTATGTAAAATGTGGATGTCACTGAAGCCATGTCATGGTGACTACTGCTCATGTGTTCCAGAGCTTTCATTCCATTCATGACACGGACGAGACATTTCTATTTGATCCTATCGGCATTTTGTAAGTTAGTAAAACCCTAAAACCCTAAATAATTAGATTTTGTCAAATTTTAAATAAAATATATTACAATGATTTGATATGTGCTTAAATGATTGTCATTTCAACAGATAATAAAACTTTTAATGTAAGTAAAAATAGAACCGAACTGTTATAATACAATCCATTGATGCTTTCAAACTATTGCTAATTTGAAGTTTTTCCTCTATGCATAGTTAATTATTGAAAATAAGTTGCAAAAAATTTACTGAAGTTCCTACTAGATAAATTAGAGGTGAGAACCGCCTTCTCTTCTTACAAAGTTTGGTCTCTTGCACAATAGCAGTGACTAAAATAAATGGTGCCAAATTTTTGGAGAGAGTCTTGTTTAATTCAGAATATAATTAAAATCTCATGTAGCTTTATTGGTTTTAGTATCCAGCAGAGAAAAAATATTGAAACTCCAAGAGATTTTGAATTAAATAGCTACAACAGTTTTGTTTTATTAGTTCTGACTGTGTGAAAAAAATTATAAGGACAACTTTGGAAAAATCTTGTTCCTTTAGAGCCCCAAATGACTTTTAAAACAATAAAACAAACTATAAAACCTACACAAGTGATATTAAAAATTATGTAGTTCAATAAATGTGACATTCACAAATGTGGTTGTAATTTTTTTTTAACTATAGCAAAATGAACATGGATCTGACGATTGGATTTAGAAGAGGCAGTGTTATACAGCTTAAAAGAATTAAGTGCCTCAATTTGCTGGCGAGGATTATGTAGCTGAGTTGGAATGTTATACCAGTGCCTTTTAAGATCTCCATTCACCTCACAGCATTAAACAGGCTAAATCAAAGAAAGGGATGATGCTTCCTTTTTCTAAGTTAGTGATTATTTCCTTAGCATTTAATATTTATTTTTGAAAGCTTTGTAGACTTACATCTTTTTGTTGGCTGAGTCATGCACAGAATAAACTATAAACCCATACCATTTTTGAAGATGGAGAATGAGGGTGGCTAGTAAAGGCATTAAATGAATTGTGATCATCTCGATTACTCGCTAGGTGAAAGGGGGAGGAAAAAAAAAGCTGAGAAACATTTTGTGAGAAAATAATAATCACAGTTATGTGTTTACTTCGGTGAGGTCCAACTCAGTGAAGACCCAAACATAACTTTTGAAGGCACCTTTAAGCTTCAGATAACAATAACTGTCCTTTTTTTGTCCCCAAATCCTAGTCTGTCTTTGGTATACAGAAGAGTACATTTTATTTTCATAGTCTCCCAGTACCTGCCTGAATTCTCCATTAGGCCATGGGATGAGAATTATGATTGGTGGAGTAGGCACAACATGAGAACAGACGACAGAGGGACCAATGATTCGCAAACAGCACTCCATGGATGGTTCCCAGAGACAATGCATCACCTGAACTTGTATGTGGACTTAAAAAAATTCAAATAATTTTTACTTAAAAAAAAATGAGGCAGTGCTTTCATTTTAAAACATATAAAATCACACTTGTTTTTGTCTTTATATTAAAAAACATTCAACCTACAGAGCAACTGAAACTAGCACAATAAACATCTGTATACTCTTCATTTAAATTCACCAATGAATAATTTTCTAACTTGGTATATATCTCTTTATAACATATTGACTGTGTGTGCATATAACATATATGTGTGCATATGTACATATGTGCATATGTGCATATAAATATGAAAGTAAGTTGCAGATATCATGGCCCTTTATCCCTAAATACGTTTTCCTGCACCTCTTAAGAATAAAAATGTTTACTCATAATGCCAATATCACTAATACAATGAACAATAATTTAATAACATCATCTAACATAACTTCATATTAAGTTTTTGCCTATTATCTCCCCAAATGTATTTTGTAGGCTTTTTAAAAAAATCCAGAATTCAATTAATTGGGGTGATACTAATGAAACTTTGTGAAAATACTCATCCTCAACAATGTTTCACTCAATGGTTTTGGTGTTCAGTGATGATTCTTGAATGAGTCATTAATTTTATCAATCTTTCTACTTTTGTTCGCTGGCATTCTTCCAGCTTTACCATCCACCATCTTTCTCCTCTGAGTATCATCATAGATAGAGAGGTTCTATGGACTGTTATAGCCAATAATCTATAATCCATAATGTGTTTTTGATGCTTATCACCTCAAATTTGACCAATGGAAGACCCTTCAAGGCAGTTCCTGTTTTCCTTCCATGGTTTCTGGTACAAGATGCCTCTAGCCCACCTTGTACTTTTTCTGCCCCAGACCTAGAATCAGCCACTTCTTCAAGAACCTACTTTGACTATAAATAGGTCACACATCCACACGGTTCAATTCTCCAAATATTCAAAGACTACAGGACATTCTCCCTCCAACTCCACCTCTCTTCCTAGACAGCAAATGTTATCAGTCTTCTGTATATCCTTCCAGAGATAGTTTATATTATAGAGCAAAGCCACAGATATTCATACTCTCTCCCAACGTTTTTAACTCCAATGATAGCATATTACACTTGCTGTTTGTACTTAGAACCCTTGTTTGTCCTCAGATTCTGGAAGACACGTATGACTCTACCCTAAAAGGATTAGGAAACTTTAGGCTAAGTCTTAAATGTTTCAGGTGAGAAAAGCGCAGGGAGGTGACTTGACTAAGTTGCACCGGCAACATTCATATGCTATTCCCTGGACTTGGAATATTCTTTCTTCTCTAGGTCCTTTGACAACTACTCATTTCCCAAACATCACTTCCCTGGGGAATCTGTTCCCCTCAACACAGCCTCTTGTTATAAGGTTTCAGATCATTATGTGCTCCTCCTTCCTAGCACCTACGTAAGTCACTGTATTAAAATTTATTTCTGCCTCGGTGAGGACAGGAACTACATCTGTCTTGTTCACTGATGGCACACAGTAATTGCTCAACAAAAATGTGCGGAGTGAAACTCGAATTCAGGCCATCTGGCTTCGAGTCCGCTCTTCTTCCTAATGCGGTCCCTGCAGTCAAAAAAATAGTTCCAAGATGTAAACAAAAAATCTCAATAGGAAAAGCTGGGAAATCTTTTCATTTCCACGATTAATAGAGGACCTCTGCTGAAACCGCTCACCGCGAGGTGTGACGACCGCAGGAGGGCGTCAATCAAGAAAATGCCCCCTTGCCCCGCAGGCGAGTGGAGCTGCACAGAGCCGAGGCCACACCGGGTAGCGTTGCAGCGTCAATAGAAAACACATGCAAAACGGGAAAGCGGGGCTGCGCGCAGCTGCGACCCCCAAGACTCCGGGATAGAGGACATGAAGCAGTTCCCACTGGGTGGGAGTAGACTGGACATTTTCTGTCTGGCGCCACAGGACCCAGACCTTCCCTTGATTCCGGCCCAAAGAGCTTTCTGCCGGCGGCCCTAGGGAAGTGGTTGAGTCCGGGGGCCCCACAAATGAAACGGGCTGGAGCAGCTAAGAGTCCGAAGCACCTTTAGTCGTCCTTACCCCACTGGGACGCAGCTAAGGGCCGTGAATCTCTCTCCTTGGAGCTGCCCCAGGATCCCAGGGCACTCTCTCCCGTTACCAGCTCTGGGGGACGCCCGGGGCAACAGCCATTGCCACCGTTACTCCAGGGAGAGCGCCGACCAGGGAGGGTCCTCTGAAGCCTGCGAAGGCGCGGCCCTGCCGGTGGCCTCTACGCCTGCCGCGCCGAGTCCAGCTACCCTTTGCCTGGGGTCGCCTGCCGCCACCCTGGGCCCGGGCCTGGATCTGTGCCCCCGAGTTTCGGCAGAAATGCCTCCCGGCTGGAGCTAGGGCTGCTTGAGTCCGCGTTCCCGACAGCTGCTTTCTTCTCGTCTCCCCCGACGGACGCGGCCCTGGGCTTCCATCGAGGGCGTCCCGGGCCAGGGTGCTGGGAGCCTCGATCGACGGCGGCCGCTGAGCACCGGAGCGCAGGGTCCTCGGAGGCTGAGAGCGAGCGCGTCCCGAGGGCGGGGAGCTCGGCCGGCGGGGGCGGTCCAAGGGTGGGGGCGGGAGGCGGCTCCCGGGGCTCCGCGCCATTGGCCGCAGGGCCCGGCGGCAGGAAGGGGCCAGAGAGCGCGGCCCCACCCCGCGGCCGGCAGAGCCTATCGCCGGGAGCGCGGAACGCGGATAAATGTAGCACCGCGGCGCGGGCCGCCAGCTCTCCGAAGGGCCGGAGCGCAGCGGAGCCATGCAGTACCCGCACCCCGGGCCGGCGGCGGCGGGCGCCGTGGGGGTGCCGCTGTACGCGCCCACGCCGCTGCTGCAGCCCGCGCACCCGACGCCGTTCTACATCGAGGACATCCTGGGCCGCGGGCCCGCCGCGCCCACCCCCGCCCCCACGCTGCCGTCCCCCAACTCCTCCTTCACCAGCCTCGTGTCCTCTTACCGGACCCCGGTGTACGAGCCCACGCCGATCCACCCCGCCTTCTCTCACCACTCCGCCGCCGCGCTGGCCGCCGCCTACGGACCCGGCGGCTTCGGGGGCCCTCTGTACCCCTTTCCGCGGACGGTGAACGACTACACGCACGCTCTACTCCGCCACGACCCTCTGGGTAAGGCGGCCGGGGTCATGGCGGGGCCGAGCCGAAGGGGCGGCGAGGGAGGCGCCACCCGGCAGGTGGCAGCGCCCAGGAGGCGGCGGGGGCGGAGGGGGTGGTAATAGAAAGTTGTGGCAAAAGCGATTGAAAAGCGGCTCTCGGGCGCGCGCGGGTACGGGAGGCGCGGGCCCGGCGGCGCGCGGCCGGGGTGACCGCACCATGACTCAGATTGGTTTTCCTGCACCTTGCAGGCGTCGGGGCGCGCGGGCCCTGGCTAGACCTCGGGCGCTGCCGCCGGGGCTGGCGGCCGAAGGCAGTACTAGGGCGCGCGTGTCGCTCTGGGTGGGGTCCGCTTAGCTGGAGGGACAGGCAAGGGAGTGCCAAGGCGTCCCAGGCCGTCCCCTGTGGTGCAAGGATAGCTGCCGGGTCCGGGTGGATACGGGGTTTGGACCTGGTTCAACAAGCTTGTGTAGTGAAAGAGCCTGACCCTTTCCGTTCATACAGGAAATCTTGAGTTCTCGATAGGAGTAAATCTGGTTTCAGAAGCTGTTAAGTGTTTTCCTGGCTGCGTGAAGCAGACCCTTCCCCCGGAGTAGTGCACGCTGCTGATTATTTTATCGACATCCTCAATACAGACAAATTCAGGAAACACTCGACTTCTGATAGCCGGGATCCGTTTTTCTGATATTGTTCATTTCCTCTGTGTGGGATGTGACTCTATGGCAGCTAAAATAACCAGTTGCTTCCTTTTTTTTTTTTTTTTTTTTTTTGAGAATGTTTGCCAATCTAGAAACCTAGTAATGTCAACAAAATCTCGGGAAAAAAAACAATGCCAGCTTTCAAAGCGTTTAGGCGCAGACCCACAGACGGACTGTCGGACACGTCTTTGGAGTAGGAAAGGCAGCGCGTACACGTTGGGCATATAGAATTTGCTGTGCTTGCTCCCCCAGTGCGCGGCCTAAAACATAAGGCACCCTTAATCCGCGCTCCGGGTGGCCCTTGGCGCCTCCGGCATCTGAAGCCCCGGGGTAAATAAGGAAACGGGGCTCCTTGCCTTGGGCCACCGGGTTTAAAATCTACTCTTTGTTATTGGCAACTTCTGTAAAGACCCTGGAGACAATACCATTTTAATTAACATTTTAATGTCATCATGATGGTCGGGCCACTAGCTCAGTCCTCCACCTTTCTTTTTCATTGTTAGAGAGATCGGAGGCCGGGGGGGAGGAAGTTTATATTTTAGTTCTTTTTAAAAAAATGTTATTTATTGTATTTTTGATTCCAGCCTCATGGGTTTGGTGCTGCGGACCCAGCGTGGCTCTCTTGGGCTGCTGGGGCTCGAGGGGGACCCTCAGCTGGGCCCGTCCTGGGGGCAAACGTTTACAGCGAGTGCGCTCTGGGTTTCCTTGGGTACTGCTGGGACCGCGCAGGAGGAAGCAAAGGGTTTTTCGAGATAGACCAACAGGAAACACATTGACGGAAATGTTGCCATAGCCCACGGGGTGACTTTAACTGGCCGCCCCCGCGGACTGGATGTGAAATCAGAAGAGGCTGCGGCGCCCATCGAGCTAGGATTGGAAGCTCCACGCAGAGCCTAACGCCGGCTCCCCGGCTCAAGGGCTTTGCGCGTGGTCCCCAGATCCGGCTACCGCTGCCGGCCAGAGGCCGCAAACGCCTTGGGTAGTGTAACAGCCCTGTTCCTCTCCAACATACACACACTCAGGGTATTTGCAAAATGCGGTTCACCTGGAGGTGCAAAAAGTTGAGGATAAATTCGAGAGTGACTGGTTAAGGAGAGTCATGGTATTTTAAGCCCAGCCTATAATGAGTGTTCTTTTGGGGATCAAAAGATTTGTGTGTTGGTATCTAGCTATGGGTGTGATGGTTGTGTGTGTGTCTGTGTGCCTGTGATTGTCCAAGTGTGATCTATGTGTATATGTAATGTAGGTGTGTGACTGGGTGTTTCTGTGTGTTTGGGTATGTATGTGTATTGGTGGCAGTATGTTGGGTCCATGTGTTGGTGAGTGTATATGAACATGTCTGGTTGAGTGTCCAGTGTCCCCGATGCCCTTTGTCACCCCCATGGCCAGGTAGTCTAGGGTCTGCCAGGCTGCTTCAGGGCTATCACTAATAACTGCTCTTGCTGCCTACAGGCAAACCCCTGCTCTGGAGTCCATTCTTACAGAGGCCTCTGCATAAAAGGAAAGGCGGCCAGGTGAGGTTTTCGAACGACCAGACTATCGAGCTGGAGAAGAAGTTTGAGACCCAGAAATACCTCTCCCCACCAGAGAGGAAGCGTCTGGCCAAGATGCTACAGCTTAGCGAGAGACAGGTGAGAGGACCAGCGGCTGGGGCTTGCTCCTGGGAACCCGGTCTTGGGTCAGAAGAAAGACATGGAGCCACTGTTCGCTTTGGCTTGTCGCAGGGTGCTACCACCTCCTGGAGCGCTGGTCTGCTAGACAGCAGGGATCTGCTTCGCCCCTCCTCCTAGGTCCCTGGGGATTGTGGCTGGTGGCAAGTTTTCTTTTTCTCTTTCCTGTAGGTCAAAACTTGGTTTCAGAATCGTCGCGCTAAATGGCGAAGACTAAAACAGGTATTGACATGGTTTTGTTTCTATAGAAATAAATATTTTTATCATGTTATCTCAATGCAAGGCCTGTTATAGGTTGTATGCAAAAGTCATTTGAGAGACTATTTAACCTCTTCACCTTGATTAAAAAGGCAAATAGTTCTGCTGAAATTCAGGATGAGTTGCTCAGGTGGCAGTAATGCTAAAAGCACCTAATGCAGTTCCTATATCAATTATGCTTGGGTTTTCACACACTGGCTAGTAAAACTCCTGGCTAATTGTTTTATAAACCCCATATGTTGTTTATCTAATTAACGCAGGAAAGATAAAGTAATTGACAGTAAATGACTTGAGCAGTTATCTTTGGGAGAAAATTGTTTCTTTTATTTACACAGCCATAATAAAACCAGGCAGAGCTCAAGGGTAAATATAAGGAAATAAACACCTTTAAGTCTTGTTTGCACTGTTTTTTTTTTAAACGAATTAAATATCAAAGAGTTAAAAAATTATTTTCCACCTAATGCAAGCTCTTACAATGAATATAAAAACATGTAAGAGAATATCCAAGCTTGTTTGGAAAGTAGCTTAAACTTTCTTCCAATGACCTTGTTATGCAATGTGTGATAAAAAGTAAAGGCTAATTCAGTTTTAAAAGACGCTCTATTGACTTAAAGCTAAAGATTTGTTTTTGATGTCCTAATCTGGATATCTTCTCCAAATTTATCTGACAATTGAATTGTTCATTTGCCAGTGTATATACAGTTTATAGTAAATAAAATATTTTTGAAACAGTACAAGTGGGGAAATTGAAAGAATTGTGCATTTTAAAATTTAGTAAAAAAGATCGTGTCACAAAGAACACTGAAGCAGGAAATAAAATTTCCATGATACCGTTATTCCAACACAATTGAAAAATTTTTCAGATTTCTTCTCAATTTCTGACCTTGTACATATATTTGTCATATAGTTGCAAGCCTGGTTAATCTACTGTTCCATAGCCTTGCTTAAAAAAAAACGAAACCTTAGCTGTATATTGTATTTCTAGTAGTATTTATGTCCATTTTAGACAAACATAGGATTAAAAATTCACTAACTCATTTAGTTATTGGTCAAAAGCATGACTGCAGTTTACTAGAGACTTTAAACTAGTGGTTCCTATGTAATAATGGGAATATTCTTCAGAAATTTCCCCTCAATTTTAAGTAAGTTGTAGTTGTTTTCCTTTTAAGTTGGCAACATTCTTCCAGTTCTGCATTTCTTTGCCATGATTTTGTAACCTGTTACATGTATTTATATGTTTGTAAACTTACTCCAGAAAATGGATGAAAAGGGATTCAATTTAATAATTTTGGAACTCTATCCTTACTATTTAACATTCATACTCTTTAAAGGTGTGGAAGGCCCTGTTAATCAGCAAGGTTTAAATATTCAAAGAATGAAGATAGTGTGCATCTGCAGTGACCTGATTTTTTTCCTCCTAAACTTTTAAGAATCTTGAAGTCGTGGGTTTGGGCTGGAATTAAGTGTTCATTTGACATAACACGTTTATATTGAGTATTCTAACTTGGTAAGAGTATATAACCTATCTCTGCTATAATAGGAACTTCTTCCAAAGTAAGAAAGAAGTATGTATTTTCTGGATAAAACGGTTATAGGTTTTGATAAGCAATTGATAAACTAAAAATTAAAAAGATGGTGGAGAGTGAAAAAATACTTTGATTTGTGTTTCATTTCTTCCATATTTCATGATCTGCCAATCTCCATTTTCATTCTCCATTCAGGAGAACCCTCAAAGCAATAAAAAGGAAGAACTGGAAAGTTTGGATGATCCCTGTGACCAGAGGCAAGACTTGTCCAGTGAACAGAATAAAGGTGCTTTGGATAATTCTCAATGTTCGCCTTCCCCTGCCTCTCAGGAAGATCTTGAATCAGAGATTTCAGAGGATTCTGATCAGGAAGTGGACATTGAGGGTGATAAAGGCTTTTTTAATGCTGGATGATGACCACTGACATTGGTGTGGTCAGAAAACTGGATTTGGGAATAATATTTGCTATGGAAAATCTCCATAGGTGAACTGGAAAACTATATGAGAAAGGGAATCAGTTGTCTGGAATTTGAAACTTAATGTATTTGGTGCACTGGCTAAATAACAAGTTCACATTGGAACCTTAATTTCGATTTTAAGAAATAGTTAATGTGTTGATTTTAGATTGTACATTAAATGGACTCTTCACTGATTAAATTCATCCCCTTTTTAAAAAAGTAATTTTTTTCTATTTATAAAAAGTAATTTTGAACTTTTTTGTTAAATTTTTAAGTTATAACTTTAATATTTTAATAGGATTGTCTTGAATAATTTTTCTGTAATCTATCTTCATCACTTAATGGAAAAGCAGAGGGCACCCCAAATCCAGAGGTGCTCCTTGGAAAGGAGGTCTACATTTCAGGCAGCCTTGGAATATTTTAGTATATGTTCTGCCGAAGTGAACACAGCCTTGGAATATTTTAAAAGGAAACTTTCTAGACTTTTACATTACGTTCCTATATTGCTGCCTTGAATCTAAAAGCAGCTCAGAGCTGTTGTCTCTGGGATGTGTGTGTTCTTTTGGTCAGAAAGTTGATAATCTTAAATGCTTGTTTTGCACTATCACTTAGTACCTGTTTGACTAGGGTGTTAAGGATAGCATTGGCCAATTCAAGCAGAAACTGACTCATTGGTGATTAAAAATAATCACGATGAATTAGAAGTAGCAGATTAAGTAAATGTAAGTAGATTGTAGATATTGTGTTTTATATCGATGTTTATAATGTGTATATATAATTGTTCACTGTAAAAAAAAAAAAATGGCCAAAATGGTGTTTTTTTCTAATGAGTAACTTTCCTATAAAATAAATCCGTCGGTTGGACGACTGACCTCGCTAGACCTCTCATGTTTTGATTAAAACAAACCCACACTTCTTACAGCGCCTGCGTCCCGGTGCCTGGCGCGGGGTAGGCGCCTGCGGGTCGGCGCTGGGGCCTGAAGCCTCAGGTGGCGCGTCTCGCTGGGGCTCCCGCAGCCCTGAGCGCCCCGGGAGCGCCGTACTGGGCCGCGGCCGGCGGGTGGGCGTCTGGGAGGTAGTTTTGGGCCTTTCCCGGGTGTTTGCCGGGGGTTGGGTATGTGTATGTCTGGGGCAGCGGGCGAGGCTCTCGCCCCTGGACCCCGAACGCGGCAGGTTCGGAGCCCAGGGCCCGGCAGGCAAGCGCGGCGGGCGGGTGCGGCGGGAAGAGCCGCGGAAGCGCGGGGCAGCCCAAGCCTCATCGATTCGCCTCGGCTCGCAGGGCTGGCCGGACCACTGTCCTTGACCACGGTGAGTCAACACTGCGTCATCCCTTGGCGGCCGAGCCCGTGTAGGGGGCTCCCTTCAGGGGGATAGGGGACGCTAGCCGGGCGGAGCCGGAGATAGTTCGCGCTAAGACAGCGTGCTTGGGTGAGCTTCAGAATCACCTGCAGAGCTTGCTGGAACTCCTTGCCGGCCCCAGCCCTGAGAGTTTCTAATGTGGTAGGGCTGGAGTGGGACAGGGAATTTGCATTTCTAACGAGTTCGCAGGTGATGTCAAAGTTGGTGGAACTTTGCTTTGAGAACCACTGTTCTAAGGTGCTTGTGTGGAAGAAGCAGGTGGGCCTGCGTTTCTCCCTTGTTCATCTCTCACCTGCTCCCCTCAGGTAACTCCTGATGGAGGCCAAAGGAACAGAAAGGGAAGAGGAGGGAAGCAGTGGCTGTTCAGGGTGGTGGAAGCCAGAGTTTGATGGTTGAGGGGAGGGAGCAGGTTTGAGGAAGGTATTGTGAGATTCGTATTCTGAATCTAAACATGTTCTTAAGAATCAATGAAAGTGCTGAGGTGTGAGAGAGTATGGAGCTGAGAAGAAGGATGGGCTGAGGTTTCTGATTGGCCCAGGTATTGCTGTCTTGCATCTTGCTGCTTGCCTAGCTGATCCATCAGGTTCCTGACATTCCAGGAAAATGATGAGACAGACCTGCGAGTGAAGAAGCCCAGACATCTCTAGCCTATTCCTCTATGGATGCCTCTAGTTGTGGAGCTGGGTGCCTTTGGGCTGAGGTCCCATGAAAGAATGACTCTGACCCTGGCCTGGCTGACCAGGGTTGTAGCTCCCCAGTTTTATGCACTCAGGTGAAGACAGTGAAAATGTCATTGCTCTTAGGAAGTTGTCACATCCTGCCTCCTTAGAGTCCAAGAAGGCCCCTGGAATCACTCGTGAATTTAGATGCCTGAAAGAATTAATACTGTGTCCTTAAGCAGAGAGGTGTGCATAGACCTGGAAGCTTACAGATTTGGGTTGGAGTTTTAGTTCTCAGTTTCTATTCTATCATCTGTGGAATGAAGCGGGTCTAGTTGATCTACATGACCCCTTCCAGTCTCCAAATTTCCAACTCATTCAAGCTCTTTATCATTATTGTTCTCCCTATTCTCCATCTCCTCAATGTTGGAGCCCAAAGTAGACATCCAGTGGGAGGGTCTCTTTTCCCATCAGCTACAGGCTCCAAGCTCCCTGACCCTCCCTGACAGGTTACATCAAGGTTTCAAAGGTCATAATCAGTCTTGTTTGAAAATATGACTGTCTGTATCAGAGTTTAGAAGAATGGGAGGCTTGTGGGCCTAATATTGAATTAAAGCAATCCTGAAATCAGTGTGTGTGTTTTGCTCATGGAGATAACCTCTGGTTAATATTTATTCTTAGGAATAACTATCATGATTACTGAGCAGAGAAATACAGGTTTATGTGTTGATGGACACTAGAAAAGTTAAGGGATGAAATCTTGTTTTAAAGTAGACAGTCCTTGAAAGCAGGCTGTTTTCCAATTTAAAGCTATTCCTAATTGTCTTCAAGTTGCTCATTCTGAACCTAAACAGGTCCTTAAGAATCAAGAGGGCGTTAACAGGAGGAAGTACAGTATTCTCAGGACACAGGTTGGCATTAACTGTTGTCTAAAGTGCTCGGTTGCAGATTGCCAATGAATATTTACAAATTCTTCCTACAATCCAGGCATTTTTCATTTGTTTGTCTTTGGCTATTTTATGTTGAAGCAGCATGTATGACCTTTACAGCACAACTCCTGTCTTGTTTTTAACTCTTTTTATCAGGAGATTCAGCTTGAAAACAGTTATCATTTAGCAGAAAGACAAACAGAAAAGCACATTTTTGTAAGCAAAACGTTAATGATTGGAAGAATTGCCCTAATTTCACCATGACAGTGTGTGATTAATCCCCTGGGTCATGTACTTATATTTTAAGTTATTCAGTTCATTGGTCTTTGATATTCAGAACCCTTTCTAACTTAATAGGGTATTGATTTTGTTGGATGATGTACTTTGACTCTTTAAACATCACTTTTAGGGATGACTAGCCTGTTGTAGAGTATTTTGTTTAGAGAACTATTGCGTAAGTTTTCTTTTTCTTAGCTTTCATGGTTTTCTCAGGGTGAACACTGATAAGACATCTTGTGGGAAAAGAGGAAACCATCTCTGATAGTGAAAGTACCTATTCTCTTTCAACATTTCTGACAAGCTTTTTTGTGTGTGTATGTGTGTGTGGTTTCATTGCTGTGAATATTCATTTTAGTTAATGGGGGCAGGGAATGGATTCAAGAAAATCTATTTGGACTTCAGAGAAGTGGCATTTTGCTGGGACAGACTGCACTTACCAAATTCCCATTCCAGTTGTACTGCCTTGTGGAAGATGACACAAATTCAAAAGCTCACTCCTTTGATTTTTCTTTACAATCTAATCAATATAATTAGAGGTGATAGTTATGTGACTACTGACAACATGAGAAAGAATGTGGAAAACCAAGCAATCACCCAGGATGGTTAGAAGTTTGCAATATTGTAGTGAGAATAATCAGATGTTGTCTTACTTTTCATCTCTTTGAGTTTCACGAAATTCCAGCTGGACTCTGTACTTGTCTAATCTAATTTTGTCCCTTGATACATTTTTTGGGAAGCGCTTTGGAGATTCTTCCTACTCACCAAAATATTTAGATTCAAGGTCTACAGCCACACTTCAGATGGGGAATTACACCCTTGTGGTTAAGAGCAGGGCTGTAAGTAAGGTGGACAAGCCCTCTACACCTCCCTTGCTGGTTGGAGGCCGTGGGAAATGTGAATTCTGAGTCTCAGTTCCTCAGTTCCTTAGGTGGGTGGCTCAACTGAGAGGAGGCATCAATACCTGGGACAGGGTGGGCCCCAAGTGTTGACCAGAAAGACTAGAAAGCCCCCACTGACTCCTTTCTTTTGAGGCAGCTCTTTGATTCGTAGCTGCAGGCGGGAAACCTCAGTCGGATGTACACAAATCTCTCCAGACAATAGAGAGGGCTGTGGGGAGGAGACCTTGGAGCTGGCAAAGGCATTTCCTGTCTGCAGAAGATCTTGACTTTGGAGCATCCGGCAGTCGCTGCGAGGTTTTCGAGGTGGCTGAACCCTATCTGGTGTAGCTACTTAAAAAAAAGAAAAAAGAAAAAAGTCTGCCAATTTCAAGCGATTTTTCAGATGAAAGCCAATGAGACAACTTCTTACTTAAAAAACAAGTTTTTTTAAAGCCTATTTTCTGGCAATTAGAGTCTTTTTCTAATTTGGAAGGAGTTTGGTGTCATTTAAAATCTTAAATATTAAAAAAAATCTCATCACTTTTAAAAGACTACTACAAGAAAGGGTTAACAGGAACTCCATCCCCCATTCATAGATACTTGCTGGAAGAAGTATGCCTATTGAGTTTGTCTCCGTGAAGCTTACTTATATTTTTCTTCTATGGTTGAATTATGCCCTTCATCTTTCCTCACCTCCCCACTTCTTTTTAATCAATCCTTTTCTCCTCCCCTCCCCCTACCTCAGGATTCCTCTTCCGCATGGTTTATTTCCCCATTAAGAATAGAAAATAACTAGTCTCAACTCTTCAGATATCACAAGGCCAATATTTCCTTCAAATACATAGAAATTTTTAGCTTTCAGGTGGTAATTCTAAGTTTGAGGAAGATGTTGGGGTCCTAATATACTGCCCCCAACTCTCCAAGGGCAGTTCTTTAGTTTAACTTTTTAATGTTTTCTCTTTGGACCAAAATAAGCAATAATAGTGATGATAATAATAGAAGAGTAATAATACTTGTCTCCTTGGGGGTCAAGCCCTTAGTAGTGCTGGAGAGTAGTGGAGCTGCTGCAGTAAGGTGCAGGCACAGGATGCCATGGCAGAGACTTCCAGAGGCTCCTCACGCAGAGAAAAGGAAAACAGAATGCTGTTCAGGGAGAGAAATGATCATGTTCACAGATCTGGAGGTGGAACAAGGCAGGGGATAAGTAAGGCTCGAATCCTCAAAGGTTTTTGTGCTCCAGAATTTTGGAGAAAGGATTATAGACTGCTCTTCTCCCCTTTTAGTCACACAAATCTCTGGTTTTTTGTTTGCAGTTTCTTCTACCTGGAATTCTCCTCCCCTAGTTAGCCTCACAGCTGGCTCCCTCACCTCCTTCAGACTTGGCCTTCCCTGGCTATCTTATTTAAAATCACGAGCGCCTTTTTTCCTTGTTCCTCTCTCACAATTTACTTTTCTTTATTTTCCTTATTACAATTGGACGTACTATTTTTACATATTATTTATCTCTCCTCATCGAAATGTTAATGCTAAAGGGTAGGGATTTTTGTCTGTTTTGTCTACTGTACTATACCTCTAGCCTGACACATGATAGGTGCTCCATAAATATGTGTTAAATGAATGAATGAACATATATATTAAGTACTTACTATGTATTAAACATTATATAAGTTCTTCACGTACTTTATATCATTTAATCCTATGAGGTAGTTACTGTCATTGGCCTCATTTTCCAGATAAGGACACTGTCACCGAGAAGTTAAGCCCAAGATCTCAGTTACTACTATACTAGTGAATGTTGTAATGTGAACTTCCTCATTTAATCTGTTGCACCCTTGAGAAGGCAGCATGCCAGGTCTAATTCTAGCTATAAGAAGAGAGTTGAAGGTTTTTGTTCATTTTATGTAATCTTTTGCCTTAATTCAAGTCTAGCATTAAATCTGGAAGGGATTACAATACAATATAGGGAATATGCAATTTCTGAATATGCAGCACTTTATTCTATTACCCTGGGAAACTAATAAACTGAGTGGGGTACCATTTCCAGTTTTCTGGGGAAATGAGCATTATAAAATACGCTTTATATTTTTCTAAGTTTTTTTTTCCTTAAAGTCTGCCTCTGGTCCAGGTTATTTGGTGTTTCTATTATATGAACTGTTTAGTATCATTATATTTCTTCTTCGTCTGACCCATTGATGCATGTTCCAGAGGGCCTATGAACATACAGCAGTACAATGGCTTACTATGGTGTTCCTGGCATCTAGCGCTAGTTGGCATGCAGTAAACTTTTAATAAGTATTGTACTATAGAATGAAAGTGAAAACCATGTTCCTTCCCCAGCAAAGAGGAGAGATATTTTCCTCCTTCCCCAAGCCTTGCACTCTCATTCAAATTTCCTATTCCTTTGCCACCAGAAACACAGCTTCCCTGCATGGCTCCAGGAGCACAGCAGAAAGCGTAGTAGGGGTTGCAAATGCAGCACCGAGTCTTCGCTGGGCTTGGGTATGGGTGGTGGGAGGACATATTTAGGTTGATTTAAATCTACAAACATTAAAAGAAGATGCTCCTCTCTCTCTTTTTATCGACATGAATTTTAAGAGGAAGTGCTTCTGTGGGTTTGTATTGGCCATTTTTCCCTTCAGATTTGGCAATTTCATTCAATTTCCAATTCACACTTCTCAATTTCAATCGAGTTTTATGTAAAATATATCTAGTTTACTGAAAAAATGACACCTGTTATTACAACTATTTTTTTATCATCATCATCCATTTAGCAAATGGAAGCAGGAAACCCAAATGTTTTTAAATGAATTCTGAAAGTATTTCACGGATTGCAAAGAAACAAATGTAGACAGAGCATAAAATGTATTTGTTTCACACCTGGTTCAGAGTTTTAGCTTTCCTTAGCTGCCAGTGGAGTCTGCATTACTACCAACTTTCTATTAATTGTAAATTAGATTAGACTAATCCAATAAATGTTTAAAAATGGCTCTTGAGTACAGGTTCCAAAATCCAGAGGAAGTGGTTTCTTAGACACCTCACGTATATTGACTTGATGATATTTAGGTGGAAGGTAGTGAGATAGTTATGATGATGTATGGTGCTGTTGATTAGTTAATCGAAGGTAAAATTTTTAGCTTCACCAAACAATTACCTGATCTCATTAAGGTCTTTAAAATCACCCAAATATAATTTTGCCTGAAGCAACTGCCCTTGTTTAGATGTTATTTCAGGCACTGCGAAAAACACACTGTGATTGCTAACCAGGAAATTTAAGCCTACAATTTCTGGAATATATTGTTCTGAATCTTAGCCATTATTCAGTATTATTTGTCCTGTCTGGAAATGGGACACTAAAATATATTAACATTTATATGATGTTTTACTTTTCAAAAAGTTTTTTAAATTACAAAATATATATTTTTAAACGAAGTGTCTTAAAAATATCGATTTAATTTTAATTTTTAAGGAAATGTATTAAAGTATAACTTATATACAGAAGAGTTCACAAATCATAGGTGTATGGCTCCCAAAATGAATACACCATGTAACTGGAATCCATATGATAACATAGAGCTACTGGACCCCTGGAAGCTCCTAATCCTCCCTCTGGGTCACTGTCCCCATTGCAGCCCCAGGGGAGACCGCCATCCTGACTCCAAACATCGCAGATTCATTTGCAAATTATTGAACTTTATATAACTAGAACAATATAGTATGCCCTCTTCTGTCTTTGGCTTCTTTAATTTACTTTTTTGTTGATAAAATTCATCCATCTAATGGTGTGATGTTTATTCATTCCAACTGCTGTGTAAGTAGTTCGTTGTATGAATTTTCATGACACTTCAAATCCATCTGAACATACCACAAAACTTACAAACATTTAAAAACAATGATACTCTTCACACATTACAACCAGACACTTAAATGACATGACCCAAATGTATTCTAAGACTCCTAGATACACAGAAAGAAAGAGAACAGAAAGATCAAGGGCAGCAAACAACTGCAACCTTTTGCATATCAGGAAGGCTGAGAATATCAGAACTGAGATACTATCTATTTTTCCACTTGGGGGGTTACATTAAAAAAAATTCTTCTAAAGACAACTTTCCAAGATTAATCGACGTTGTTACACATAGTTGTTCATGGTAAGAAAACTAAGGAGTCAAGTGAACAGAAAGAACCTCAAATTTATTTTAATTCTGGACATAAGTTCTCTTTGTAGTTATAGTATTTTTATGCAGTAATTTAAGAAATTTTGTTTGCATCCTATTCCACTTTTATGTTCCTGTTACTTTGCAGTTTATGAAGGTGCTATGAAAAGGTGGCCTGGCTTTGACTTCTGGATTTGCTGTTAAGTAGCAGTGTGACTTTGGACATGTCATTTACCTTCTCAGAGTCTGTTTCTTCATCAGAAAATGAGGGGCTTGGACTCAGACATCTTTAATGTGGCATTTAACACTAAGATGCTATGTTTTTCTGTTCTATATCTTTCTAAAGAACACATTAATCTCCTAAATTTCAGTGGTTATGCATTTGAGGAGCTGAGGGGGTGTGAGGAATCTCTTTTCGTTGGCCCTCTGGTGTTAAGTTCCTGAGTTGGGCTGCTTCTGACACTTGGACTAAGTTCTAAAGTTGGATAAAGGCTTGGTCTCTATCAAAGCCAATGATAGCCTGCCCTACAGAAGTATTCTAACAGAAAGTATTTCTAGTAATCTCCAGACTGCCCATCCAAATGATAGAGAATTTATGTGAACTCCAATGTTGATTATAATTCTTCCATCAGATTATTAAAGTAATTAACCCATTTTTTCAGTAAACACTTATGAGAACCTACTATGTGCCAGGCATTGTAAGAGGCACTGGGGATATAGATTTGAATAAGACATAGTAGCATGAATTTGAAGACCAGAGAAAATATCCTTCAAATGTCCAGTATTTAAAGATAAGCCAGTTTCTATTCTAAGCATAATTATGATTTGCCTGCCATATAATAATACCATTTTAGTTCTTGAGTTTTCTTTACAAAAATTCTTCACCAAAGAATCCACAGCAAAACATTTAATGGTCCCTGGGCATTTCAAAGTTGTACATAACCAACTAAGGCAGTTCTGCTTATAAGATTTCCCCACCAATGCCCTTTTCTCTCCACATTTTTCATTCTGGGCCTCATGTACCGACTTCATCTCCTAACTTGGTGTGGTTTGAATGACAATCGAAGTGTCCTGAACAAATGACATTATCTAGAATCCCACACCCAGACCTGTCATCTCTTCCTTACCATTTCCTTCCTTTCCTATTGAGGCTGTGCATCTGCCCACCATCCAGGTGACTACTTCAGGCGAGTGTGTGATTGGCTGGCTCTCTTCCTTCCTCCTCCTGCTCCTCAGACCCTGCTCTTACTTCCTTTTCTCCCCGTTTTCTTTTGTTTCATTTGGAGTAAAAAAAAAACCCCTCCCCCCCAAAAAAAACCCAAAACCCAAAAAACCCCAAAAACTTCTTCAAGTAAAGTTGGGGAGAGTCAGATTGGATTAGTGAAATGCTTCTTTTAGGAAAAGAAAATTATAATTCTTGATGTGAAAATTAGGAAAAGTGCCCAGAAATGCCTTGGGATCTCCATAAATTGCTTCTACCATCATCTAAGAGTAGTTTTTATTAAACTGCTTTTTGTTATTATTACTAAAATTATGCAGTTTGTTTTCTACTATCTGCCTAGTAGATAAGGGCTGTTTTAGTTACATAAGGATTAAATAGGCTTTATTGGGCTGCACCAGAATTGGATCTTTTTTATTTCTCTGTCTAAAATTATGCTAGTTTTTCCTTATTATGAGAGTCATACATTCTCAATGTGAAATATTTGCAAAATAAGAGAAGTGTGTTGAAGAAAACAGCAATCACCGATAATCCCACCATTCAAGGATTAAAGTCTATGGAAACTTTAGGATATTTACTTTAGTTGTTTTTCCCACATGTTTATAAGGACAATAATTTTAAATGTGGATACTTTTCATCTTAACATTGTTTTTGAATAGTTAAAAATGGTTAAAATGTAATTAGTAAAAGGCAATATAGTAAAAAATAAGTGTCCCTCTCATTTCTCTCTTCCTGCCCCTGGTCATCTAGTTCACCATCAGAGGCAATCTCTTGGTGATTTCCTTGGTGGTCTTCCAGCAGTAGTTTATACACATACAAGCACATTTTTAAGTATCTTTTCCTCCTTTGCCTCAATACAAATCATAATGTGCTGTACATTCTCTTCCACATCTTGCTTTTTTCACTTGGCAACAGATCTTGAAGTTTTTCCTATATCAGTTTAGATAGAGCTTTTCTTTTTTCTATTCTTTTTGTTTTCTTTTGGCTGGCTGGATTATATTTCATTTTATGTCTGAATCCTATCTGATTTGACGTACAGCCTTTTGCTGTTACAAACGATGCTTTAATAAATCTTGGATATATGTCATTTCTCCTCTAGCATTTCTAGGACAAATTTTTAGAATTGGAATTACTGAGTCAAGTGGTATGTGTATTCTTTATTTAGATAGATATTGCCAATTCACTCCCTATATTTTATCATAATTGAGATTATGTCGAACATGCAATTTTGTTTCCTGTGTTTAAATATTTAAATATATAAATATTTTCTTTTATCGATATCATTTTAATGATCGCATAATTTGTTCTTATGAAGTGATGCCATAATTTCTTAATTCTCTTATTGTTAGGTTATATAATATTGTTTTGTTGTTATAAAATTTTCTAAAGTTAGTACAGTTTTCCTCCATTTCAGTTGAATGACTTCTAGAGTACACTCATAGAAAATCATTCATTCAGCCAAAGGGGTAAATATTTGATATATATTGTAAAATTATTTCCTGAGAAAGTTCTATTAATTTATATTGGTGGAGAATAAGGCTTATTTTACCATATCTAAACTAACGGGGAATGCTATTTTTCTAATTTTTCATAATTGTATAGGAAGAGAATGATCTATTTTTATGGATTTGTTATTATGAAAAATCGAATTATTTTTATAGGCATACTCTTTATTTCTTTTTCTTCTTTAGCATATTGTCTTTCATGTCTTAAAATTTTTCTTATGGATTTATTTGAACTCTATTTTGGTGGATATGGCTTTTTGTCTTATTACAGAAATATTTCCCAGTTTCTTAAAAATATGCTTATAATTTTGATGTGAAAAATTTTGTGTAGTCATATATAGCAATGCCTTCTTTATGATTTCTTTTATTAAACTTACAAAGTCTTTCCTCATTCAGAGAGCAAATGGATATCCACCTGCGATGAAAAATTCTCCTTAAGACTCTTCCTTCTTTCTTACCTGCCTTCATTTCTCCCACTCTTTCTCTCTACATTTACCTCTTAACGTACCTGGAATTTATTTTGCCCCACAGTAAGAGTTGAGGAACCAAGTAAAAATTTCCCTCAAATAGCTAACCAAGTATCTCATTCCTTCTTTCCTTTTTGGCCCTTTTCCTATATTTTCTTATGGTTTCTATGTCTGAAATGTTAGTGTCTGGACTAATTACAATATTTTTACAATTTGGTTTCCATATTTTGGGCTCTGTGGCTGAGTTTAAGGACTAGAATTTCCTTCTTCCAAGGTGTGGGCTAGCTTTTGAATAAACAACAACTAGCGTGAGATACTACCCTATCTGGGTCTTCACGTTCATTACTCTCGAACCACAGAAAAAGGGAATGTCCAAACGTACGAAGCACTGAACTTAAGAAACGCAAAACTTAGGAAGCTTTATGTGTCTCACTGTCTGAATCATCTGACATGGAGGAGCAGGTGCTCTGCCATTCAGTCCATTTATATTTTAAATCATATTATCTCAGTGTTATATTAGGCAAAACATTAGATTAAAAAAACCAGACAACTGGAGTCTTATATAGTTTTTACTTTTTAAAAATCTTTATTAATGTTCTCAATAAAGTTAATATTTTCTAGATATAATTCGTATTCATTAACAAAAATTTAATTTATTGAGGTGAACCTCATATAACATCAAGTCAATCATTTTAAAGTGAACAATTCAGTGGCATTGAGTACATTCACAGTGTTGTGCAACCACCACCTTTATTCTGTTCCAAAACATTTCCATTACTACCAAATAAGACCCTGTACCCATTAAGCAGGCATTTTCCATCCTCTCTTTCCCTCAGCCCCTGGCAACTGCCAATCTGCTTTCTGTGCCTATGTGTTTACCTATTCTGGATATTTCATGTAAATGGAATAATATGTGGCCTTTTTGGTCTAGCTTCTTAAACATTAGCATAATGTTTTTGAGTTTCATTCAAGTTGTAGCATGTGTCAATACATAATTCCTTTCTGGAGCCGAATAATATTCTATTGTATGTATATAAAATTTGTTTATCCATCTGTCAGTTAATATTTACATAGAATTGTTTCCAGATTTGCGCTATTGTGAAGAGTTCTGCTGTGAACAAAAACAGTTACTTGAGTACCTGTTTTCAGTTCTTTTTGGTATATACCTAGGAATGGAACTGCTAGGTTGTTTGGTAATTCTACATTTAACTATTTGAGGAACTGTCAAGCTTTTCCATAGCAGCTATACTATTTTACATTTCCACCAGCAATGCACCAGGATTCCAATTTCTCCATCCTTGCCAAGCTTCTTTTTTCCTTTTTTTATTATAACCACCCTTGTGGGTGTGAGTGGTATCTTATTGTGGTTTTGATTTGCATTTCTCTAATTACTAATGATGTGGGTCATCTTTTCATGTACTTACTTGCAATTTGTATGTATTCTTTAAAGAAATGTCTGTTCAAGTCCTTTGCCCATTCTTAAATTGGGTTGGTTGCCTTTTTGTTGTTGAGTTGTAAGAGTTCTTAATATAGTCCAGATAAACTAATTATATAATTCACTAGCCCCTATTCAGATATATGATTTGCAGGTATTTTCTCTCATCCTGTAGGTTGTCTTTTAACTTTTTTGATAATGTTCTTGAACACATAATTTTTAAAAATTTTAATGAAGTACAAGATATCTATTTTTTTTGTTGTTGTTGTTGCTCATGCTTTTGGTGTTATATCTAAGACTCCATTGTGAATCTGAGACCATACATATTACCCCTATGTTTTCTTCTAAGAATTTTATGACTTTAGTGCTTCTGTCTGGGTCATTGATAGATTTTCAGTTAATTTTTGTATATGGTATGAGGTAGGGGTCTAGCTTTATTCTTTTGCAGACAGATAGATATGCAGCTGTCCCAGCAGTACTTGTTGAAGAGATTATTTTTTGAATGGTCTTGGCACCCCTGTCAAAGATCAATTGCCCACTGATATATGGGTTCATTTCTGGACTATCAATTCTATCCCTTTGGTCTATATGTCTATCCTTATACTAGTACCACACTGGTTACTGTTGCTTTGTAGTAAGTTTTGAAATTAGAATGTGTGAGTCTTCCAACATTTTCATCTTTTTCAAGATTGTTTTGGCTAAGGGTTTATTTTATTCCAGATACTACTATAAACGTTAGCACATGTTATGTTATATAATTCATGTGGCAACTCTGTAATATAGATATTAATATCCACATTTTACAGGTTAAGTGATTTGGCCAAAGTTGCAAATCTGATAGTGGATATAGGATTAAACCTAAGGCTAACTAACTCCAGAACCTACTTTCTTTATATATATGTTGTCTCTGTCATTGATTAGGGCCCACTGGAGCTTAATAACATTGTTTTCTTTAGGTAAAAGGTTAGAAATCTGTTTGTACTAATGCACATTTCTCAGTTGGTAACCCTGCTAATAGATACACTGAAACCCTTTTTTCCCTTTCACATTTAGTACTTAATTTTTCTAAGGTTTGTGACTGCTCAGACAGTTTTGCATCCTCCTGTGCCTTCCTCTTTTTGTGATCTTATTTTTTCAGATGGATGTTTTGAGGTTATTTTCTATTTTGAGAAAATTACACAAATCTGATTTATTATCACAACAGCTCAAAAGTGGTTCCTGTTGAAGCCCTCCACATTGCCAATTCTGTAAGCTCCTGTCAGTCTCCTTCACTGGACAGGAAACTACTAAGAATGGATGATGCTCAATAATGTGTTTTGAACTCAATTGTTGTTGAAATAAATCACAACCTTCTTATAAGTGTCATTGAAAATATACAAATGAAGATTTTGCTGTCATAAGTGTACGTGATATTAAAAGCAGATACACAATACATATTACATCAGCAAGCTGTTACTATATCTTTTGATATAGTTTCTGTCTGTCTGTCTGTATATCTATCTGTAATTTACATTCAGTAAAATTTACTCGTTGCTATATACTCTTTGATATATACTTCTGTGAGTTTTGACAAATGCAGAGTTGTATAACCATGACCACACTCAGGATAGAGAACAGTTCCATCACTCCCCAAATTTCCCTCCTCTTCCTGCTTCTCCTTTATAGTCAACCCCTCTTTTCACACACAATCTCTGATAACCACTAATTTGTTCTCTGTCACTATAGTTTTGCCTTTTCTAGAATGTCATATAAATAGAATCATACAGTGTATAGCCTTTGAGTGTGGTTTTTTTCACTTAGCAGAATACATTTGCGATTCATATGTTCTTATGTTTAGCAATAGTTAGTTCCTCTTATTGCTGAGTAGTATACCACAGTATGAATGTACCATAGTTTGTTTATCCCTTTACCACTTCAAAGGCATTTGGATTATTTCCAGTTTTTGGTGATTACAAATAAAGCTGCTATAACAGATCACCTAAAGGTTTTTGTGTGAACTTAAGGTTTGCATTTCTCTTGGGTCACGAGATGTCTAGGAATGGGATCCCTGAGTCACATGATAAATGTAGGTTTAACCTAATGAGAAACTGCCAAACTGTTTTTCAGTTTTTTAGAGCTGCTGTAACAAATTACCACAGACTTGATGGCTTAACACAACAGAAATCTGTTCTCTTACAGTTCTGGAGGCTAGAAGTCTTAAATTAAGATGTTGGCAGGGTTATACTCCCTTTCAAGGCTCTGGGGGGAGAATCCTTCTTTGCCTCTTTCTAGCTTTGACAGCTCCTGGCAATCCTTGGCATTCCTTGGCCTGCAGCTGCATCACTTCAATCTCTGTCTCAGTCTTCTTGTGGTATTCTTCCCTCATGTGTCTTTCCGTGTCCTCTCTTTTTCTTTTAAGGACATTGGTCATTGAATTTGGGGCCCACCCTAATCAGTTATAACCCCATCTTAAGTTAACTATATCTTCGAAGACCTTTGTTCAAAATAAGGTCACATTTTGAGGTTCAGAGTGGACATAAATTTGGAAGAACACTTTTTCAATCCACCACAGTGGCTATACCATGCTGCATTTCCACCTGCAGTATATATATGAGAGTTCCAGTTGCTCGCTATCCCCAGCATCACTTATTATTATCAGTTTTTGAAAAAGTCATTCTAATAGGTATGTAGCAGTGTCTTGTGGTTTGCATATGCATTTCTGCAATGACTAATAATAGGGAGCATCTTTTCATGTATTTATTTGCCATTTGGATATTTTCTTTGGTGAAGTATCTGTTCAAATCTTTTCTCCATTATTATTATTATTATTATTTTTTGTTGTTGTTGTTTTGACAGTTTCTTTATATATTTCTGGATATAAATCCTTTGTCAGATATGTGATTTGCAAATATTTTCTCCCAGTTCCTAGCTTGTCTTTTCATTTCCTTAATAGTGTTTTTCGTAGAATAATTAAAAAAAAAAATGTTGATGAAGTCCAATTTATTATTTTTTCATTATATTTTTCTCATCATATACTTTGGATGTTGCATTTAAGAACTCTGCCTAATCCAAAGTCACAAAGATTTTCACTGCATGTAGTTTTAAAATAATAAAGATTGAATATGGTCAAATAGCAAGTTGATGTAGGAGAAAATGCTTGTGTTTATTCAACATTGTAAGGAGATTAATTCAGCTAAATTATTTAATGGTCCAGCATTCAAACAGTATTGCCAGGACTCCATCATCCTCTCTTACCTCTTCCTTTTTTTGAACACAGAGGTTTCCATCTCAGGCAAGGTCTCTCTTCATAGCAACTCTAGGCTTAGCAACTTCAGGAGGTAGAAGTGTTTCTCTTTCCTAACAGTTACATCAAAAGTCCCAGAACTTTATTTCATCGAACTGCCTTGGTGAACAGCATTTATTTCTGAACTGATCACTATAGCCCAGAGATGAAATGAGATGGTTGGCCAGGTCTTGGTCATGTCCCCACCCCCAGAGGTAGGAATGGAGAGGGTTCAGCCCCACCTGAATTACATGAATTGAGAGTGAGTAAGTGGCTTTCTAGAAGAAAACTAGATGTTAAGAGCAGATATTAACAGAAAAGGGGGAACCAAATGATTGTCAGGTGAAAACAACTAATTTTTACTATACTGTAATTTGTTATGAACTGAATTGTGCCCCCTGCCTAATTCACATGTTGAAGCCCTGACCCTTAATGTGATGGTATTTGGAGATGGGATCTTTGGGAAATGATTAGGTTTTGATGAAGTCATGAGAGTAAGGCCCTCGTGATGGGATTGCTGCCCTTGTAAGAGGAGACATCAGAGCTTTCTCTCTCATGTGCTCTCTCTCTTTCTGCCATGTGAAGACCCAGTGAGAAGGTGACCATCTGCAAATTAGGAAGAGACCTCTCACCAGAACCCAACTATGCTGACCCCATGATCTCTGACTTCCAGCCTCCAGAATTGTGAGAAAATACATTTCTGTTGTTAAAACTACCCAGCATTTGACATTGTTATGGCAGCCCTAGTGGAGCAATACTCAATTGCTCTTTATCAGTCTCTAACAACTGCTGTAATCAAAGCAACAGCTACCCTTTGATTGCTTTCTATGTGCCAGGCACTGTGCCAAGTGTTTTACATGACTTTAATTTTCCCAGCAATTCTCTTGGGGAGATATTATTACTCTCATCTTTATTTTACAGAGGGAACGTAAGGCTCGGTGACCTTGGATAACATGCTTAAGGTCACTGAGCTATTAGGTGGTGGACGGTGGATAGCAAACCAGGGCTGTCTGACTTCAGAGCCCATCTTGGTAACCGTTATGATACCTGTTATCTCTCCCCTGTCTCCCAAATAGTCCCCCTGCCCTCTTCTACCTTGACTTGGTCCTTTCATTAACATGGATAAATTCATGGTGGTGGTGATTTTTCAGCATTTCAGCCCTTCATCTAGTAATAGACACTCTCTGCCTCCTACTGAATTCTGGATATAAAGTGCTGGCAAGTTTACCGCTCTTTACTCTGTAGCAACTGACGTCTGTTTTGAATTGCTGGGGCATCTTTGGCCCCAGTGTTTTTTGTCCCTCACCCAGCATCGGCAGATCTCTGTTTCATATCAGAGCTGAATCCTGGACACAAGTATGTCTCTTGCCATTTCCTTAGGGACAGACAACCATCATCTTGTTTTCATGTAGGGCTTAGAGTATGAATGAGTACTCCTGCCCTACCCTCAAACCTTGGCAGGTGCTATAGGAGCTGTGCCACGAAGAGAAACAATCTCTCAGGTCTACTGTCCTGCTTCCAATCTTTCTAATGGGCACCAAGTGGAGTCCAATAGAAAAAGATGGCAGGCAGGTAGTGATTTCTCTTGTATCTCAAGTATTTGGGGGTTCTAAACTGTCATGCTAGTTCACACCTCAGCCTTTAAGAATTTTTCTTCTTACCCAATTTTGTGATGATTATCTATTCTTCCCATTCTTTTCCACAAGACAAGAGAAACAGTTGATGTATCTTGTCTCTCCTCGGAAGGTCTTGTCATCCTTTGGAATTTAGTTCCTCTGGTTGCTTTGCAGCTCAGTTCTTGAGTGGGCTCAAAAAAAAATGATAGTTTTGTAGATTATTGTTTTCTTGTTGTTAATGTGGAAGCAACAGTCCATTGAGGATTTCTTTATACATCCTAAGAAGAAAGCTGTAATACTTCCCAGTTCCAAGCTTAGAAAAATAGTTTCCAAAGTAATTGTTAGAAAAATACCAGTCTCACAGAGTGTGGGATATGGGGAAGAAAAGATGCTGGGGTGAAATAACCTTGGGAAATTTGGCATATCTTTCTCTTTTGGATATTTACATAGCATATTAACATCTTAAAGGCTCTGAGAAGTCCTACAGAATAGAGAAATAAATTTAACTTTGTTTAATAAAGCATCCTTAAAATTTGTTTGGTCATAAAACCCTTTGCTTGTGTAGCACCTATTATTTCCTTTAGAATTACGATTCTGTGAACACAGCTTAGAAAATAGAGGCCTGGGTATTGATGCTTTACTCTCTGGGAATCTGGAACCAAAACAGAAAGCAGAGATCTCTCAAGATGGTATCAGAATCCCTGTGGGTATTCCTAGAACCAAAAGCTATCCTGATGATTGGGTATGGGTGCTGGGTGGTACTGAGGCACTCAGCAAAGGCCTCAGTCAGTAGTTAGTGTCTCATCTTGCATGCTAGGACTTCAGCGAGGATACCTGAATGAATGAAACACAGAATCAAAATAAAATGTCTGGAAGTTATAGATCATTTCACTGGCTCTCCTTTCTGACACACCCTACCTCATTCTCTAAAACTCACATAAATCTCTTCCTGGACACTATGTTTATACAACTGACTCTGATGGCTACTGGGTGCCATCTCTGCTATGTATGGGGCACACGCTGAATATGAAGCTGCTGTTGTAAAGTAGCACTGGATTGGAACCTATTTTGTATACTAGTTTGAAACGAATCGTCAGCCTCAACTTTAACCTCTTTAGCTTCTGGGCCCCATTGTGTGCTGGGGATTTGGAGTGGGCCTTCAGTCCCTTCCCTCCACCCCTTAGTTACATTATTTTTCTCTGAAGTAGACGAGACATTTGTTATTTCCATCTCCTTGTATCTCTTTTGTTTCTTCTCTTGGGATACCATCTCTCTCTCTTTGAAGGACTAACTCTTTTCCATTTCATATTTAGGTGGATCTGCCAACTGGTAGTTGCAGGCAAGGACCAAAGCTGGAATGAGAACCCAAGGACTCTGACTCCAAAGCCTACTTCCATAATTATTACACCATCCTGTTTTCTAGTTCTAAATGTTATCACTTTTCATTTATGTAGCATTTACTTTTTATTACTCTAAGCAGTGAAATATAGTAAGTCCTCACTTAATGTTGTTGACAGGTTCTTGGAAACTTTGACTTTAAGTGAAGCGACGTATAACAAAACCAATTTTGCCATAGGCTAATGGATATAAATAAGAGTTAGTTCCTAGGGCATATTTCTAGTCACAAAAATGTCACCAAACTTCTAAATAAAGACCCTAAACACTTCTAATATTAAACATTGAAATAAATGTGAGCTATATATACATTTAAGAAAAACGAATAAAAACAAGTCAGATCACTATTTTCCAACTCACTTATTCCAGTGCAGGGTCGTGGGGACCAGGGCCCAACCTGGCAGCTCGGGGCATAAGGCAAGAACCAACCCTGCACTGGACGCCTTTCTGTCACAGGGCGCACTCACACCTATACCCACAAATCACTCAGACTGGGACAATGTAAACATGCCAGTTTACCTTGCATGCACATCTTTGGGATGTGGGAGGAAACCAGAGTCCCAGGAGAAAACCCGTGGAGACGTGGGAAGAACGTACAGACGTCACAGACAGTGGCCCTGGCCGGCAATTGATTTGCTCATCACCATTATAACAGAATGACATTGAACGAAATGACACTATTCGAGGACTTGCTCTATCCTATATGACCAAGGTTTTCCCCAGCCACTTGGTTAACCACATATAAGACACATCTGAGTCAAGATTTAAGATTATAAAAAAGTAAATGGAAGTTCTTATCTCATTATGGGGAAATTTTTCATCATTAGTTTTGGTGGTGGTACAAATTAGGTTCTGTTTGAAAAATAATTATTTTTACTCTAAGGTCTTTCCTTATCTACTTCAGCTAAAATGTGGCCATGAATGATGATTAAGGAAGTTAACAGCTTTTTTTTTTTTTTCCAGAGAGATACTAGCTTAATTACCCTGGAAATATTAACTACAAATCAAGAAGTATCATGGCTTAATTGTTCATTGCACAAAAATTATATGATTCCTCTATTTTTTCCATGTCCTCTATCTCTCAGTCTGGAAAGGTATTTAACTAAGCAATCAGGGATATTAACTATTCACAGCCTGGGTAAGTGTGGGCAAATAACCCTGCAATAACACATTGGCAGCCTCGGAAATGGCTAGCTATGTATAAGCACATAGCACTTAGTCTGGTCCTTCTTATGTGTTTGCTGATACATTTGCAATTTCATGCACAGTTTTAAATGTTAAGCATTAATCTGAAATGAGCACTGAAGCATCAATAAAGTCTACATTTTGCCCCTTTTAATGAAAATGTTAGATATAGATTTAATGCAAAACTAAACATTTGGCTCAATATGTTCTACTCCAGTAAATTAGCCAGTGTTTGTCATCTTTTTAAAAACCAGGAGTTTAATGCCTCATTTCACATGGTTTTGTTAGGGACAGATAGAAAGCTGATAAACAATCCATTTGTTCTATTACAGTTGTTCCTAGCCACACCACTGAAGTTAAGCCTCACTGCTCATTTCCTTTACAAACCCTGTTGTGAGTTGAAGTGGCCTGCTTTTGAATATTTGACTGAAGCTGAGCTTTGACGAAAGTACTTTCTCAGAGGCACTCTTATCAACACAGACTAGGTTTTGTTGGACAGTGGCCCCAGAGCACTGGGTTCTGAAATGACTTAGCGAACCCAAAAGGGAACAGATACTCAGCGAGCCCCTCCTGTGTGCTATTCTAGATTTTCACATGCATTATCCCCTCAACGATCACCACAGCCCTGAGAAGTCCATGTGATAACCTCTACTTGGTCAGATGAGGCAACCAGGGCTCAGAGATGAAGCTGCACAGCTAGCAAGTGAAGGCATCTGGATTTGGGCCCACTCATTATACCACACTGCCTGCTAGCTAGGGAGTGCACTCCCTGATCTCTACCACTAGTGCATTATTTGTCATTCAAGGAGGTTATATATGCCACCTCCTCCAGGAAGTCATTTCTGATTGCCTGCTTGTTTGCTCTCCTTAAGTGTTTTTATCACATTTTATCCAATGTAGCCCTTAGGACATTCTGCCTTTTAATATATTAATTGAATACCTGTCTGACTCCCTATCTCTTAAATTACCTTTGTAATCTCTGTAGGACCTTCCCTATCAAAGGCGCTCAATAAGTATTCATTGAAATCTTTATAAAGTAGATGGTACGCAATATAGAGTGCTTGCAACAGTGCCTGGTACATAGAAAATGCTCAATAAACATTGGCTATTATTTTCCTGAAAACTGGAGATTTTACAGCATTGGCAAGAAACTATGTGGCACTTGCTTTGTCTACAATTTTAAAATCTGAAAGAAAGGAGGGCTTGGATTGAGTAATAGTGGAATTGACAAAGCTGAAAAGCCATTTAGTTATGACCAATCATATAAGATTATGGAAAGCAAAGTGAGTAGGAAACCGCAGATTTTGGCAAGGCCTGGGTTTATCATGCACTTGGACCTAACAGTGTACTCTCCAGTTCCCGTCCTGGATGTGGGCATGAGATTTGCGTAAGGAAGAAGTGAAAGCAATGTGCATAATGCTTTCTGAGAATGACTTTCCACATAAATATGTACCCACTGACACAAGTGTCACATTTTCCAAACCTATCTAATCAATATGTATCAGAGAGACAGATGGAGAGAGAGATGTTCACAGTGCAGAGAGCTCATTGAGTAAACCTAGTGGGGCCTTGTTCTGGATAGCTAACTAATGAGCTGACTAACTTACTTTGCCTGTTTAATGCTATTTGACTCAAGGTAAACCTCTCAACATCTCCATGAGCTTGAGTTTTCTCATATATAAATATGGGTCAAAATATTAATACCTCCCTTCTGTTTCCCTCTCTGAGCCTTAGTTTCCTATCCATCCCATGACCAGGCTGGCTAGTCTTCTGTGGCTCTGCCTCCCTTGTGATGCTGTGAAGTCAGTTCAATAATATAGACCAAGCTGTTGTAGACTTTCTGATCTTAGGCTCTGCAGGACATCAACTGACTAGAAGAGTTGACGGACACACAGGGAAGAACCATCTCTCTCCCTGCAGGAAGACAGCTGTCTGGGGTTTCTCTTGAGTGTCCTCTCAGAAAGGGGAGGGCGGGGCAACTGGTGTCTTCCCCTCTCTGCTGGCCGTCTCGCCTCTGCTCGCATGTAACAACTCTCTCTTTGGGCAGCAGGCACGTGGCAGGAGGGCCCAAATGTCTGAATTTTCTTAAGCAACCAGGCACCTGATAGGACCCTTGCCCTGACACAGCCCCCTCGCTCTCATGTAACTGCATAAGCAGTCCACTGTGAAGGGAAAAGAAAAGTCTTACAGCGTAGACTCTTTGGCTCCAGCCAGCCAGAAAAGTCAACAGCCTTAAACAGAGGTTACCAAGCCCACTGTGCACCAGCAGCACTTAGGGAGGTTGTTGTAAGACAGATTCGTGGCCTATAGATTAGAACACTCTGATTCAGTGAGTGAACGGTAGATCTGAGCATCTTATTTTTAACAAATTTCCTAGGGAGTTCTTCTGCACAGCTAGGGTTTGGGAGTCCTGTTGGTTTAGGTTATGGGGACATAGAAGATATTAGAAGAGTCTAATTGGCGAAGCACATCTGGTCCACCCATGTCTCATTGAAGTCTGTATTATATGGTGGCCCAGCTCTTCCTAGCTGTGCCCTGGATGTCTTAATATCTCGAAGCCTTGGTTATCTCATCTCTAAAATGGTATTAATGGTGATGATCCCAGAGTATAATATGAAGGTTAAACAGGCAGTACCCACAGAGCACTTGGCAGAGGGCTTGGCACAGAGCAAACATTTAATAAATGTTAGTTATCGTCATCATTATTGTTATTGTTAAGACTTATAAAGATATGTGAAGGCTCTCTGACTAGTGTGTCAGAAACTAGCCCTATTCCTGAGAGGAGGCCAGTAACTCTTATTCTGACTAAAAAATAAATAAAAGAAAAAAAAGAGTACCTAGATTTTGAGTGGAGCCTGGGGGTTCTAACAAGGCACGGGGAGGTACAGGCAAACATCTGGAGAACTGTGGGCCGCAGGTGGAGTGGAAGGAACACTGAATGGCAGTCCGGAGATGTGGGTCTAGGCGTGGCTCTGTGCATGTGCCAGACCTTGGGTAAGTCATCTGGCCACTCCTGGCTCTCTTTTTCCCCTCATTTGTAGAGTGAGGTTGCCCTGGGTAAAGCCGAAGGTCTTGTTGACTAGATGATTTACCCCAGGGCCCTCTAAGGACCCACACTCCCAACACTTTTTACAAAGATGGCTCATGGAATCAGGCTAGAAAATGTTAATATTTATTCAGTCCAGGTGATGAATACATAAATGGCTGTTAAGATATTTCTTCAATTTTTTGTGCTTTTGAAATATTTAACAACAACAAACTAATGCCAGCTGATTGGTTCATATTAATCCCAGCTGGCATCACCCTGATCAAAATGGGGAAGCAGGCAAAATGATCTTCAGTAGCCCTCCAGATGTGTGACTGCACCCCTTCTTCCCCTTGAGATCCCACACACTCTCTCTCAATTTCATCAGCCACCCGAGGCCTTCCTTCCTCAAGGGCTTGCTTTTCCAGAGCTCTTGACCCCATTGTGGGACTGGTTTGACTTGCAGTATGACCAGCTGACAGCTTAATTTCAATTCCTGCTTCTACTCATAAACTAAATGGCATGTGTGTCACACCCATGCCTGTGCGTGGAGGGGCTGGTGAGGACATTTTATTGGAGGATGAAGGTGGCATACTGCCCCTCAAACTGCACCAGGTACAAAGCTGCTTCCTCGTTACAGAGAAAGGTTCAGTCCTGTCTCCATGTTGTGATGTTCTTTTCCTGCATAAAGCAATTCAGAATGATGCCAAAACAACTGCTCACTTCAGGCTGTGTTTGTGTGTGTGTATGGCCTACCAATTAGTTGGATGGAGAAAATGATAGTTGCCTTTATGTAAACTAGATAGATGTTTATTAGAGAGATTTTCCTATCATTTAACCAGTTTTCTTTATATCAAATCACTTACAAAAAAATCATCTTTAAAGAGAACTTGAAATTATCACCATAAGTGGGAATTTATTACCATAAGTATTACTCGCAATAAAAGGGAGGTAACTATAAACATAAATATAATGGATAACAAAACAGTTCCTAAATTCTAGCTGAATTTCCTATTAAGAATCTCAGTCTAAGACCTGCCTTCTCTTTGTTAAAAAAAGGAAGTAGCAACTTTAAAAACATAATAGCACTAAACTCAGATTTTTACCCCTCGATTTAAATCCAAACAACTGATTTGGAACTGAAAAGCTAATATCCTTTTTTAAAACTGTTTTACTGTGAACACCTGCAATCATGCTTTATACGACAGGTGGTCACATCCCACACTTTGGAGCTCTGGACCCTTGCAGACGGTTTTCTAATGAGACTACCTAATTCTATCCTGGCCTTAATTTGAATGCCCAAGCCACCCCTTCCCTTTTCAGCTTTCAGTGTTTTACATTCTCTCCCAGGGCTCTTCTACAAGCCTCTTGGGCCTCTGTACCTTGCTCATTCACCACATATTCAAGTCTACACAGAGGCAAATTTTGCCCAGGGAGCAGTCTTCCTAAGCCCTGCCTCCAAACACTTCCAAGGAAGGCTGACAGTGTAACCTCTCGCAGCCTCCATTTCCTCATCTGTGAATCGAGGAGGTATAATAGTACTAGCCTCACAGACTGTTGCAAAGATTAAATGATCCAGTAACGAGAAAGTGCCTTGCACAATGGCCATAATAAGTGCTCAATAAGCAGTAGCAACCGTTGTTAGACATTAAGACATGAAGTCTGACCGCAATGCCAGTTCCTTTCAAATACTCTGCTCTTAAGCCACCCCCCTAGCCCTTGTTACATGCATTCACTGGTTCTTACGAATGCTGACAAGCGATTGGTTTACTTAAATTCCTGGTCAGTCATGGTTGATTGTCGAATGTCATTTGCATTTAATGGTACATCTCAGATCTGAATTAGCCACCAAAGTCAAGTAGCTTGGAAAAGAAATGTGATTGAAGGTCATATCCTAGTATTCCCACCTGAGAGGCTCATAGCTTCCTGGAGAGACCTTTGTTTTTCTCCCTCAGTGGACACTAGTAGAGGGACAGCTTCTAAGCAGGGATATGGCATTAAGGCTTCAAAGGGCTTTGGAGTGGTTGTGTCTCCTTGAGTTTTGGGAAATACATTCCTGATAAGTTCGGTTTCTTCGTGTGGAAGCCGGGCTCATCCTCTTATAAAAGACGCCAAGCAAAGTCATACAGTAAAGGGAGGTAAACATTCTTTTAAACTAATTTATCAATTTAACACAGCATAGTGGTGTTGGGTTACGGGGTCAACAGCCAGCAGTCACATTCCTCAGTTGTTTGAATGGTGAAATGCATTAACAAACAGCCAGTAAAACTCTTTCTGATTAATTATGTTGATAAGTTTTTTTGTAGTGTGCTACAAGCTTCTTTAATTTAATCTGCTTGGACAGCAGCCCATTCTGGTGAAGTATCTTATCTAAAGAAGCATTGATGGGAAGACTACTGGGCATGGAATTTTACTGCGATATTATGTAATCATTAACGCATGTGGCTACTGCTTTTCTGCATTTTGATTCTTTTCTTGAAATAAAGGAAGTATTTGTAGGGTATGGACATAAGGTAAGCAAGGATAATCCCTGAAAACATGAAAGGAAAGAAAGATGCTGTTATCAGCTGAATCTGAAAATATTGTCTATTAGGAATAAAAATATTTGAAAACACTAATGATAACTTCAATGAACACTTATCTTTTAAAGGTAAAGGAAGGCAAGTAGGCATTTCTCTTAAAATGTGGAACTCTAGATCAGGGCACTATTGACATTTTGGGTTGGATAATTCCTTGTTGTAGGGAACTGTCCTGTGTGTTGTAGGATATTTAGCTTCCACTCAGTAAATGCCAGTAGCTGTCCCCTTCCCCCATCCCTCTGTGGCAACTAAAAAGATTTTCAGACATTGCCCAATGTCCCTTGGGAGGCAAAATTGCCCTCACTTGAGAACCAGTGTTCTAGATGTATAGTTCTAAAATCTCAAGTAAACTGTTATGACTCTGCTGATCCCATTCCATCATATTATTTAAGACAAAACTAAGCATTTAATTCTTCCAGAGGGCTCGCTCTTACCCAAACTGCTCCTCCATCTGTTCTCTCCACACTGCCTCCTCCTCCTTCCATACACAGAACCCTGTTCTAAACAGCTGTTCAATAGCAGCTAGCTAATTAACCAGGGAATTCTTTCTCCCTTAGATTTGCAACATCTCAAAGGCAGTCCAGACAAAATTCTCCAAATTATCCAGAGATAAAAATGAATATTCTTTAATTCAAAATAGATATCTAAATGACAGCAATTTAAACAGGGTGAGAGGAGGCAGGAAGTGGCAGAATAACTGAAATTAAAAATAGCTCACATCTATTAAGGTTTTATTAGGCAGCACATGGATTATCTGATTTAATTCAGATGTTATCCCCATTTTACAGATGAGGAAGTAGAGATTTAGTGAAGTAATTTATTCCAGTCCCCAAAGCTGAACTGGCAGCATGTGGATTTGAACCCAGGCAGCCTGACTCTAGGGCAGGTGCTCAGTCTCTATTTATATAGCGGCAGTCTTAAAGGGTAAAGGATCACGGAATGAGGCTGGGAACCAAAAGGAAGGGTGGCTTTTCAGGAGTTGTAAGAACAACTTACCTGAATTCTAGAGGCCCCAGCTTTCAGTGTCTGGGCCTATGCAAATCTTCAAGTGAATGTGTTCCTATTTCTTTGTTTCCATCTGTCTTAGTGAAACTGCCTCTGCTTAGCGGTGTGGAGTATTGCTTTCCCAGTTTAGAAAGTTAATTTATGAAGGCAGCTGAAGTGAAGAATATGGTTCAAGAGGGTGCCCCAGCCAGCAGGTGTTAGGGGAATAGGGTGGGCGCTGTGAACATAGGGATGGAGAATTGAGAAATAAATTGAACCTTTGACCTTTAAAGAATGTAGGAGGGGGAAAAAAAGTATGGACATAGGTCCAAAACCCGGGTAGCATCTATCCCTACAAAACCTTGTTTTTGCCCATTTTGTATTTTTGATACAAAAGCATGAAGAGGTAGTTGTAGTTTCCAATTTCATGGTGGTAAAATTATATGCAAACGCTGAAAAAGATTTCCTATGTCCTTCTATACTATAAAAGTAAACATGTTTACTGGAGAAAAATTAGAAACAAGAAACAGTGAAATATAACTGACTATCCTATCACAACAAAATTCACTGTTTATGTATCGTGAACCATACTCTCGCAGGTCACAAAGTCTTCAAGCAAATTGTAATCAAATGATTGGTTGAATACGATGGGAAGGGGTGAAGAAAGGAAAGGCCATGGTGAAGGCCAGAATTAAAAAAATCAATCTCTTGTATCAGCTGCTGTCTGACTGCTTTAAAAAGTCTCACACACTTTGTAGGGAGCAGAATGTCACTTCCTAAAGATGGGGCATCCATGAGGCCCCTCCTTCACTACTGACCATAGCCCTCATCGCTCCTTCGCTGTAAACCCCAACCCCAAGCCTGGAGCAAGGCCTCTCAAGAGGGCCTTCAAAAACCCTGCGTCCACCTGGAGAACTCTCCAGGAGCTAGTCACTCGTGTGTGCCTGAACATACTCTCTTGGCACTCTGTCCTGGATAGTGCTCCAAGAGCCACAGCCGTAAAAGTCTCTCAAAACTCCAGTGTTCCCTCTGGAAACTATCCTTGCTGGGCCTTCCGGAGGGCTGCACCGCTGGAAGGCATGAGGAAAGATGAAGTCAGTCATTGGGAGAGCTTTTGTTTGGGCTGAAACCTGTTGTCAGCTTGTCTTCTGCTCTATTGCTATGTAACCCAAAGTTGTGTGTGTGCATGTGTGTGTATGCACATGTGCGTGTGCTCATGATGAGTGACTTAGAAATTCTTCTCTTTGAGGGTGGGCGATGTTTTTCTTTTAAAATTATTGTTTAATTTCTTTTTAATAGAAAATCCACAAACAGTACAAAAGAGCATATACAGTGAAAAATTAAGTCTTCCTCCAACCTCTCTTATCTCAACTCCCAGATCCATTCCCCAGAAGCAACTATTACTACTGACTTCTTGTGTATTTGTCTAGAGATTCTATACATATACAAACATGACCTCTTCAATCTGTTCCGCACGGCCAGAGTGAATATTTTTAATGGACAACTGGATCTGTCATTCCCTTTGGAGGCTTCCCAATTTACAGAGGCCCAAGACCCAAAGGTCTAACATGGCCCCCAAACCCTGCCTAGCTCTCCAATCTCTTGTTGAGCCACCTCTTTCCTTGCTCTGTGCTCCAGCCACACTGGCCTTGCCTCCAATCCTACCTCAGGACCTCTGCTCATGGCGGCCACTCCACCGGGGTGCTCTCTTCCCTTTCTTTGCTCAGCTAAGCCCCTTCAGCTGTTTGTTTACACACCACTTCTTCAGAGAGGCCTTCCTGGCTCCCTTCTCTAAACCGAGCCCTTCGTTATCCTCCCAGCTTAGCCAGGTCATTTTCTTTGGAGCATTTTCTTAACTCGTGGTTGTATATTTATTTGTGTGATTATGTACTTAATGACTGTCTCCAACTAGATTGCAAGTTCCATGAGGGCAGGGACTGCAGCACACCACACAGAATGACACACGCATACAAGGCTCAGTTTATTGAAGGTATAAATGAAGACTTGAGTGAAGTTTTGGTTGGTTTAGAGGCAATCGTGTTTTAGTGTATTTTCTGCTTTTTAACTTAAAAAGTTTAATGGAAAATTTCAAATGTACACTATTTGAGTTAGCAAGAACTGAAAGCATATTCACTGTCCTTGAGCTGAGGGGAGGGAGGAGGGTGGAGGAGGCCTAGGATGGAGGCATGTTGGTGACTTTCCTGGGTAATCCCTGTAGAGATGGAAGGGGAACAGCTATGACAGTACCAACCTTCAGATTAAATTTCCTCAAGGATTTTTCCCTCCGTTACCTGAAAAATTTCAGAGGCAATTGAAGGTTTTGACATAATACTTTGTTGATGATTACTAGTTTCAAACTTCCTTTAAAATGGAACAAAGATTTTGATGCTTACAAAGTAATCTGAATACCTAATTCTAGATTTTAAAGATTTTTAAAAGTATTTTAATTATATTGCCACCACAAAATTTAACAACTATCCATTTTTAGCTGCTCAACTGTTATCAAATCTTGTCAAAACATTCAACATAGTCTTTATAAAAATAACCTTTCTTCACATTCATGTTAACATATAACATAACAGTAGGAAGAATAGTATATTGAACACATATACACGTTATCTAGGTTCACCAATTGTCCAGATTTTGCCATATTTGCATGATTTTTCCCTCTTTTTATTTTTTTCCCCTAGCCTTCTGAAGGCACAGGAATATCGACAGGTACTACTTATTGTTTACTATGTGCCCATAACTGTGCTAAATGTTTCTTACGTATATTGTTATTTAGTCCTCTCAACAACCCTGCTAGGTGAGCATTATCACCCCCATATTATAGATGAGAAAACTGAGACATTTTAAATCACTTTGTGCAGTGTCTCCTACTCAGTAGATGGAAAAACTGGGATTCTAACTCAGGTCTCTCTGACTTCAAAGCACAGGTTCTCAACTCCCAAACTGCTTGTTGCAGACTTCATCAGTGCCCTTCTCTCATATCTGCCTTTCTTCTTTATACATAGACACTTAAAAAAGGCTTGAAACACATTTATTGTGCCTGACCTATCTGTAAGGGAAATGCTGTCATGCCTATGGAATACAGCAATTAGCTTTATTATTACCCTGTAAAAAACACACCAATTTGGCCAGTAATTATTTATTGAACCTTTTTATTTCAGAGCTGGGGAAACAGTAGTGAGAAAAAAAAAATACTGTCCCTTCTGTCGTCGAGCAGAGTCAAGTCAGGTCCTGCAACATTAATTGAGGTAGTTTCTGTTTGAGTCCATCCTATGTGGCTCCATACTCTTGGCTTTCAGCTGAGGCTATGGATTTAGAATGAGAGAAGAGAAGTGGTTAATGCTAAAGGTTGAAAAAAGTCAACTCTACTACAGACATATCCAGTTTTATGTGCTTTGCTTTATTGTGCTCACAGGTGTTGCGTTTTTTATAAATTGAAAGCAAGACACTCCACTAGCAAAAAAAATGACAACTCGCTTTACTGCAACACTTGCTCTATTATGGTGGTCTGGAACCGACCCTGCATTGTCTCTGACGTATGACTGTATTCAGAGGTTTCTTCTCTGGGACCCTCTTCTACTTTTTTTCTTTCCCTCTGCTTCGTGACTACCTGAAGCAATACTGCTTTCATATCCGACTGGACAGAGGAAGGGTAAAGATGCATAGTTCAAAATTACTCTGCTGGCTAAACAGGGCTGCTGTGTACTGTTATGCAGTTAGTGTACTGTGCAGAGACGCATGGTCGAGGAGGCCAGTTGGAGCTGAATCTAGCTTGAGCCCCGCTTGCCAACATGACACCCTGACCTGAGGCTGCACAGCCTTGAGGAAGAGGTACCTTCTTTCCCCAGGCTTCCCACTGCAGATTCATAAAGGCATCATATAAGCTTGAGGTGGCCCTCTTCGTAAAGCTGAAAAAAGAATGGAAAGAAAGTTGAAAATGCTGTGTCAAATGGAAGTTGTATGAAATTTACCATACGTACTCTTTATGTCTCCCATTGACTTGGTTGAAGGAATTTGAACTGCCTTAAGTTTTATTTTTTTTGTTAATAGACATTATTTTTTAGAGCAGTTTTAGGTTCACGGCAAAATTGAGCAGAAGGTATGGAGATTTCCCATATACCACCTGCTCCTACACACGCATGGCCTCTCTTATTATTAACATCCCCCACTAGAATGGTACAGTCATTACAATTGATCAACTTACATTGACACATCCTTATCACCCACAGTTCTTATGGTTCTCATGGCAGTAGGAATGCAAGTATTGTTTCAACATAGGAAAAATGCATGGTGGTTAAAAGTATAAGCTTTATAGAAAATTTCCAGCCAGCATGTAACTAGAAATAATGAGAAGAACTGGTAATATTTTCAGATGGTTCATATCTTACACTTAATTTTTAGAGTTAAGTTCGTATAATGATGAAGAAAATAATAACGACCGCATAGCCCTCGATGTATAAACCCAGAGTTTTTCCATTTGGAGCACTTTCTCTCTGTTTTCTTTGTAAATTGAGATATAATTGACATGTAACATTGATATGTGAATTTTAGGTATACAACATGTTGTACATTTATATTTTGCAATAAGACCCTTATCACATCACATAATTATCATTTCTGTGGTGGGAATAATTAAGATATAGTCTCTTAGCAAGTTTGATGTTTATAATACAGTATTGTTGTCTGTAATTATACTGTGCATTAGATCTCTAGGACTTATCTACTAGTTAAAGTTTGTACCCTTAAACAATATTTCTCCTATCTTCCCATCACCCAGTACCTGGTAACCACTGTTCTGTGCTTTGTTTTTGAGTTCGGCTTCTTTAGATTCCACGTATAAGTGATATCATATAGTATTTATCTTTCCTTGTCTGACTTATCTCACTTAACATAATGTCCTCCAGGTGCATTGATGTTATATATATATAAATAAGCACATCTTCTTTATCCATTCATCCTTGACAGACACTTGGGTTGTTTCCATATCTTGGCTGTTGCAATAAACACGGGAGTGCATACATCTCTTTGGTATGCTGTTTTCATTTCCTTTGGATACATACCCAGAAGTGGAATTGCTGGATCACATGATAGTTCTAATTTTAATTTTTTGAGGAACCTCCATACTGTTTTCCATAGTGGCCTTACCAATTTACATTCCCACAAACATTGCACAAGGGTTTCCTTTTCTCCACATCCTCATCAACACTTGTTATCTCTTGTCTTCTTGGTTATAATAACCATTCTAACAGGTGCGAAGTGATATCTCATCGTGGTTTTGATTTGCATTTCCCTGATGATTAGTGATGTTGAGCATTTTTTTCATGTACCTGTTGTCCATTTAGAGGTCTTCTTTGGAAAAATATCTATTTAGTTCCTCTGCTCACTTTTTTAGTTGAGTTGTTGTTTTGTTATTGAGTTGTATGAGTGCTACTTTTATTTTGGATATTAACCCCTTATTTGAGTTTATCATGTGTAATAGTATTAATAACTTTAATTTAGTGAGCACAGATATGTTCAGGGCATTGTACTGAGAATTTCACATACATGCTTTATTTAATTTTCTTCAATGCCCCATAAGGTTGGTATTATCAGCTCAGTTTTGTACATAGGAACACTAACATTTGAATTACCCAAGGTCATATAACGAAGAAGTGGTAAAAGCAGAGCTTGAGCCCTGCTTTATTTGTTTCCAAAACCTACACATATAACCACCATCTTATGCTTCTCTGATTTGAGAGGAGGGATCTGTTCAGCTTTGAGGTTTCTACCCTGACCTGGGTACCCACTGCACAATTTCAGACTTCCATAAAGTATTTCCAGTCTTCTCTATGTTGGAATCTTTCTCAGCTTTCCTTTCCTTTCGTAAATATTTGCTGCCCTCATAATGTATACCTGATGACTAGAAATCCTTCTTGAATAGTGTGGCCAACTGGTTACCCTTTCTTAGTTAGTATAACCACAATTCACTCATCTGTCACAAGTCTCAAACCAATCATGGCCTTTTATCTCTGCCAACCACATTGCTCAGCCAAACTCCTGCCATAAGAATATATGAAATCTCGTAACACTTCTCTCTTTGACAACCTCCTCAGAGCTGTAATTTAAAAGGACTAAGACAACAAAGTTGTATGTAATGGGGTTGGGGTGGGGATCAAAGAGACTTCAGTTTAATAGAATGAAGAATGTAACTCTGTGGGGAGTTGGGGCAGGAGTTGGTGATACTGAAAGATGTTTTTCATGGTCCTATGATCACAAGTATGATCAGGTTTGATTGTAAGTAGTTTTTGTTTTAGATTCATGCGAGATCATTTGTTTGCAATTCTT
Source organism: Pteropus medius (assembly GCF_902729225.1). Lineage (NCBI taxonomy): Eukaryota > Metazoa > Chordata > Mammalia > Chiroptera > Pteropodidae > Pteropus > Pteropus medius. The sequence goes on along the minus strand of NW_024344378.1, from coordinate 25,908,884 downwards.
GGCCAGCACGGCATTTTATTTAACCTTTTAATTTAAGGACCCATAGTTTTTATAAGACAAATTCACCAGTAATAATAACACACATTGTTTTGCATTACTCTTGACTATTTTAGGCACTTTATAGATATCCTTTAATTTATTCCTCACAACCACCCTGTGAGAGAGGCACTATCATTTACCAGCATTTCACAGATGACAAGATGGAGGTCCAGGAAGGGTAAATAACTTACTCCAGGTCACAGAGTAAGTTGCAGAGCCTGAATTCAAAACCAGGCAGCCTGCCTCCAGGAGGGGCTCTTAACTTCTATTTGATGTACCTTCTAAATTATTGTGAGAGAATTAAGAATGCTTACACAATCCATTTTGCATATAGTGTGTGTTACACAGGAAATGCTTAGAATGCTTCCTGCCTACTTTTTATTTCCAAGATTAGGGGTTTTCCCAAGACACTCTGCCTCTGTCTCACCTTTATTTCTCCCCTCGAGAAGATATAATGTGTTACCTGAGTGGGAAAGAAAAGGGGCCTGCATGGCTTATCTTCTTTCTCCCATTCTCTCCTTGGGATGGAATCTGCCTATAGAGATGACATATTTTGGTCTGTTCTGCCAGGGCACATCTTTCCTGTAGGGTCGAGGTGGGGATGTCTTCAGTGGTCTACTGCTCCATAGTGTATAAATCTGCCTAACTTTGCGGTTTGGTATGAGGAGGCTTCTTGTTCCATAAAAGCCAGTCTCCAAATCAGCTCTGTAAAGAGGACAATTTGGCCCCTATTTGATTATTCCTTTGTCTTCTTTCTCAACTGATCTGGAGCTCCGATGGAGAAGAGGGGTGTTATGTATCCTCACGGCACCCTTCCTCATTGAAAGAAATAAAGATATATAGATAAATAATAACACATGAATTAAAGATTCTTGAGCTAACTTCCAGTAAATTCGCCCCCTTCCAAGATAATCGGTTTATTAATTAAGCAAAAGAACGAGAACATAGCAGATAATTTGCTTATACAATTTCATTTAACTCCTATAAAAAATAGGTGTGGTGGGATTTATTATTCTTGTGTTATTCATAAGGAGCCTGTATTTTATTCACTCAGTGAATATTGGGTGTGGCCCACAGGTCAGGCCTTGTTCCAGGAAGCTTAGAGAAGTAATGGGAATTGCTCAAGATTATATAGCTGGTCAGTGGAAGAACTAGAAAGTGAACCCAGGTCTGACCAATGACATAGATTAGGCATTTGTGGAGAGAAGAGAGAGTGGAAACAAATTAAAAAATGATAATAAACGTATTGAACCCTGATTTTACACCAGTGTGTGCCTTTATACCACTCATTGCTTTGTGTTGCATTATCTCATTGAATCCTTGCATCATCCTTAGGTATCATTTTCTTCATTATACACACAAACAGCCTGAGGGTCAATAATGTTAAATAATTTTCTAAAGACCATATAGTAAATATTAGAGTTCCAGTTGTAATCCAGGTTTTTTTCATTCCAAACCTTTAGCTTCTGTAAAATACTGTCTTTGTTTTTTTGGAACTTACAAAGATAGTTGAGAGACATAGCCTCTGATATGACATCAGAGCACCTTGGGACTGTTAATTAACAAGTGCAGATCAACCTGGTGGCTGTGTGTGGAGGTGCTGAAGGGCAAATGGTTGGGGGAAGCCAGAGGAAGAGGTATGGGGAAAAAGAGGAGACAGAGTAGAGTGATCAGCTTTGGATAAGTTCACTCAGGTTTCATGGAGAAAAATTTTCAGTTAGGTTTTAGCTGATATATATCAATGATGGTGAAGAAAAATAACATGGTAAGATTGAGAATTAGAGATAATTTTTGAAAGGCATGCTTTTATACATGGTAAGTCAGTTGTTAAAAAAAGAAACAAAACAACAGCAACACTAACAAAATTCCATCCCTTCTGAAAGTGAGGAACTTCTCTATCAAGGTGATGGGCTTCATCCAGGTCTTAAGGATTTTGTTTGGGTGATCAATGCATTCAAGACTCCGAAGACCCTGGATCTTGCCATGCTTTCTGTTAACTAACTGGTGACAATGGGGAGTCATTTAATTTTTCTGGACCTTAATATCCTTATCTCTAAAATGAGGAAGTAGAATATGTACTCTCCAGAGTTCTATCTAGCGATAATATTCTTTCTCTTCCCCTGCAGGGCAGGAAAGACTTCCAGCCTTTCCCAGAACTTCTGATGATGGTCAATAAATGTTTGCTGAATTGAACTAATTAAAGGCAATGATACTAATTGAAAAACAGATTCTCCTACATAGAAGGCATGTCCTGTTTGCTATATTTTTGTTGCCTATGTTCTATACTTCATCTATCCTTGCCTCTGAGTTATCAAACTTGTTATTTCCTTGTTGAGGAAACCTTTCCCCACAAATCATTCTGCTTCCCTCATTCTAAATTGCATCTAGAAAGGGGTCAATCACTCTGTGAATCCCTTGTATTCTTAATCTTACATAGTCTTTTGATTTCCTAGTTCTTGGCTTCTGCTGAATTGGCTACATGCTTATTCTGCATTTTTTGTGTAATGGATGTGTGGAGAGTCTCACTTGCTCCGTGGGTAGCTGAACAAATATCTGCATGAAGGGTGTGAATGAAACCTCATGATTGAAAGAGCCTTATTTAGGGGCAGCATGCTTTAATTGCAGGCTCAAATTTTGACTGAATTCATTCTTAAAAGTCGATTTTTAAAATCAAGTGTATACATTGATAAGAATAACATTTTGTAAAGGAAATATTATTCTGTATGCCTGTTTTAAGCAGCTATTTTTAGTATTATATAAATAAAACAACTGTGTATTTGATGGAATTTTCTACTTTTCATCTCCATGGCTTAGCACCATATATGCAAAGCCTGAATCTTTCTGCTCAAAATTTCAACTTGAAAAAGGTCACTTCCACCTAGGCTTCTGAGATTGAGTCAGAACTTTAGAATCCAATTGATCTGGTTGTTTGTGGCGGTAGTTGAGACAGACACTCCTGGTTGGCCTCCTGATCTCCAATCTCCCCTTACGCCTCACTAACAGAGTTCCAGCTGCGTTTAGGGTAGCAATGTGTCCATTTAAGAGCATGCGCCTTCTTAGACTCCATTGAAATTAGAGTGGCCACAACCAAGGTCTGGCCAAAGAGATATAGGTACAAGTTTCCTGTGTGGGCCTTCCAAGAAAGCCATTGTTTTCTGGATAAAAAGAGATGAGTCTAGTTGGCATATGCATTTTTGCCCTTTAATCTTCCCCTTCTTTCTTTATGGAGTGTGGATGCAATGTTGGAGGGGCGGCAGCCCAGCTTTCAATTCTGAGGAAGCAAGTCAGGCACTGAGAGTGGCAGAGAAAGAAGCTGGAAGGAGCCTGGGACCTTGCTGACTTCCTTAAAACAGCTGCCTCGGCCCTACCTCAAAATTTTGTTATGAGAGAAAAATAAAACCTCTATTTGGTTGAGCACTATGGCCAGTTACTTTCAGCCAAGTGAAATCCTAACTGATACAAATGTAAAATTTAAAAAAAAATGAAAGTATTAGGCTTTAAGAAAACAACATAGCTTGAAGATATTGGCAATCAAATGCACCTGGCCCCAAATATGTTTTGCGAAGCATTGGTCTATCCAAATTTTATCAGTGATTACTTGAATCTTTTCTTCCCTTCCTCCTTCCCTACCTTCTTCCCGTCCTTCCTTCCTTCCTTCCTTTTTTGGCTTTTTCCTTTCTTCCCTTTTTAAACAAATTTTGTTGAGCAGCTCCTATACTATCTATGTGCTAGAGATAAAATGGTGAGCAACACAGGCGTGAATTCTGCTCCCAAATAATAAATAATTATAAAACAATCTAAATATAATGAACGGGAATACAGGGAACAATGAGAACATATAAATGAGGGACCGGATCTGGTCTGGGGAGGCTTCTCTGAGCAGCTGAAGTTTGAACTGAGACTAGAACGATGAACAGGAATTTATTAGAGGTGATAGATAAACTGAGAAGAAATAGCATGTGTAAAGACCCTAAAACTGTAGAAAGTATGACACTTTGAGGAACTGAAAGTATCCCCTGTGACAATAAAGAATAGCTCAAAGTAGGCTGGAAACATAAATGGGCCAGATGATGCAAGGCCCTGTAGTCCAGCTGGAGAGAGTGACTTGACAAAAGCTTTGAAGGCTGAAAAGTAAGACACACTGGGGGCAACTTAAGGGTTTTCAGTTTATCTAGAGATGGAGTGTAAGTAGAGAAGTCAAGAAAAGGTGAGTTAGAGCCAGATTGAGGAGGGCTGTAAATGCCAGGCCGAGGTACTTTACCTGTAGGAGTGGGGACCTAACTCAGGTTTGTGTGTATGTGGAGGAGAGGATGACATGATAAAGCCGTGATTGGAGACAACTCCTCTGGTTTCCTATGTGGGGTGCACTGAAGAGGACAGATACTGGAGGTAGGGAGACCAAGACAGAGGCTGGAGTAAAGTGTCTCAGAGGTTGTTTGAATAAAATGACTGAACCTTCTCAGCAAGTTAGCTCAAGTGAAAAGGAGATTTATCAAAAAAATAAAATATGAAAACCTATGCAATTCTGGAAGTCCAGTTGGCTCACAGGAGATGGACAGTTGTCAGGCTCTCTCTGGGTCTCTCCCTGGAGACACATGATCTCTTGCCTTTTCTTCTCTCAGCACTCTTGAGTTCTTTGCAGACCAGCTTTCTCTGTGAGGCTCTCCCTTCACCATAGTTTGCGTGAGGTTTGAGTAGCTATGGTGCTCACTCTGACCGGAGTGAATCCACTAGATCTTACAACTCCAGAGCCCACCATCATTTGCTGCAATCTCTACATGAATCATGGCATGAAGACAAGCTGTACTTTTGGGTGACAAAGCAGACTCCAAATTGATATCACAGTCACAGTCAATACAATGATATAATAAATCTCCTTCCCACATTCCATGTTGGTGGGAAATCATAGCATTTGTACAGGTTTGCTGGGCATGACTTGACTCACAGGTTATTTTCTGCTCCCAGGATGAGGAGCTTGTCTTGCCTGCAACTCTGTCTATTACTGTGTAACAAATTATCCCAAAACTTGGTGGCTTAAAACAATAATAGACATTTATTCTCTCATATTTTCTGTGTGTCAGAAATTTGAGAGTAGCTTGACTGAGGGAGCTGTGGCTCGGGGGTCTCTCATGCTGTTGCTAGGGCTGTATCATCTGAAGGCTTGGTTGAAGCTGGAGGATCCACTTCTAAGATGGCTCCCTCATATGGCTGTTGGCAGGAGGCCTCAGTTCCTCACACATGCACCTTTCCACAGAGCTGCTGAGGGTCCTCATGATATGACAGCTGGTTTTCCCCAGAAGGAGTGATCCAAGAGAGAGCAAGGAGGAGCTGCATCGCCTTTTATGGTCTAGTCTCAGAAGTCACACCATCACTTTTGCCACATTCCATTTGTTAGAAGTGAGTCAGCTAAATCTGGCCCATTCTCAAGGGAAAGAGAGTTAAGCTCCATCGTGTGCAGGGAGCATTGTAAAAGAATTTGTGGGCAGGCATTTTAAAACCACTACAACCATGATAACTTCAGTACCTGGTACACTGTGTGACACGTAGTAGGTGCTTAATAAAGGTTTATGAAAGAAATGATTATTCTCTCTTCCAAACTTAGATTTGCTAGCACTGAGGCAGTGGCACTAAGGCAAGCAGTCACACTAAGGAATCTGAGGCTTCATTCAGCCTTAATGTATTCCGCTATGTTGTACCATTGGCAAATGGTTGGGCCATTTGGAAAAGTTGCCTGGCCATTCACACAGCATATATGCTCCTGAGATTTCTTCAAGTATCGGCACAAAACTGAAAGAAGAGATATGAGGTACATGAGAGTTAAGTTAAAGGTACATGAGAGTTAAGTTTTGCTAGTGAACTAGAAATATAAGTGCATATTTACATAGGGACCCCTAATATTATTATTATTGTTATTATTATTGTTATTTGAGGAGCAGCTACTTTATATTTCTTTGAGGAGTTGGGATTGCTGATGTGTGTGAGAGCAAGTAAAGTCAGGTCAGAGTGGGTGTTAATAGGAACACAAACCCCACACGAACTATGATGGAGGGAGAGCAGAATGAGGTTCTTTAATACAGCTTCTAAAATCTGCAGTATTCCAAGAGAAAAGGTGAGTGGTAGGTGCGGCAGTAACGAAAGTGTGCCACTCAGCCTGACTTTCAGCGGGGAGGGGCCCAGTCAGTTGCAGCACATCTGGCATCCACCATGGCTTTGGAGCAGAAGCTGTGCTCTTCCCAGGAAGCGCCCAGCCAATGATAGAGCATGGTGAGGGAGGCCTAGCTGTTTCTGTCTGATATGGGATTTCTCAAAGGAGCAATTTTTGTGTTCCAAAGTTCCACACTGGGGTGGCTCAGACTTTGTCAGACTTTGTCAGATCTGTACTGTCACCCCAGGCTCTCTCTGAGCAATCCTAAAGCCTCCTCCTTTGTCTCCCTCTCCCTGGTAACCTCTTGCACTCCTAACTCTACCTTAGCATCCTGGAGGTCCTAAATGGCACAGTAGGGATGGCATAGAGGACATGTGGTCATGGTAACCACGGAGCTTGCTTAAGTAAAGGACAGGAGAGTGCAGTGGTTAAATGCTTTGGAGGCAAATAGACCTGGGTTTGAACATGGCTATCCTATCTGCTAACTTTGTGACATTGGGCAAATTACTTAAGTTCTTTATCTCTCACTTTCCACATTGGAAAGATGGAGATGATTATATAAATCTACCTCTCACATTTGCTGAGAGGACAAAATGGGCTCATCCTTATAAAGTGCTCAGCATCGTGCATGACTGAATTAGGCAAAAGTCTAAGTTTTAAGCAACAGAAGCTGACAGGTTGATTGAAGCAGAAAAAGAATTGATCACAAAGGCAGTGGGCAACTCCCAGA